>NC_068938.1:33099758-33399758 GCF_016801865.2 Culex pipiens pallens | reverse complement strand
TAGTTTGATTCAGTTTAAGTTGATTATCAACAATGGTTATTTTCAAATACAAAACATATTTATGCAACAAAAGATCCAAAGGCTATCTAATGCTTGTGAAAACATATGAAAATAAGAATTGATAAATGTTTTAAACTTTTAAACGCTTAACAAAAAAAAGGACGAACATAAAGATTGTTTAACTGTTTGTTGTTTTGTTTTGAGAAAGCCAATATCACCCCAGAAACTCCAACCAGTTTATTTTGAGAATGTTTTTAAAAGATCCAAGTCATTAGCAGCATTGTAATGTGAAATTTGTAAATTTGTAAAGGGTTATCAGGCTAAATTTGAAAAATTTGGCAAAGTTTCGATCAAAAGTCGGGAAAAATCTGGCAGACAAAAATTTATCATTTCTTAATGGGAAGGAGAAGGAGAGAATGCATTAATTCAAAAAATTGTTATGGTTAAACTGGTTTTAAAAATATTTTTTTATTGGTTTTATTTTATGTTGCATGTACATTTTCTTTAAGAAAAACACAATAATATTTTTAAATTCGTTCATTTTAATCAAAAAGTTGTTCAAAATGTACATAAAGTGAAAAATCCTGCAAAATATATCAATAATATATCACTGAGAAGGATTAATCTTTATTCAGGCTGAAACTTGAAAAATCTAGCATTCCCAGATTTATCTGGCTACCTGGCAACCCTGGCTGTAAATACAACATAATTTTATCTCAATGATTTCTGAACAAATTTTGTTATACAATGGGATCATATCTGCAAATTGTACCGATTTTTTAGTATTGGATCGAAAATTAGAGGGCAAAAATACCTTTCCGAAATATTCTACAATTTCAATAGAAATAAACGTGCATTCATCTGTAAATTCCTTAAGGTGACGACTTTCATCATTGCCATGATTTTTTGTTCGAAGATATGAATTTTGCTTACCTTACAGTATTTTAACAAAATTCCGTGTAATACTTTTTGGTGAAGATTTTCCTATTCCTTATAAAAGTATGGAAATCGTCAGTAATCAATTATTGTTAACCAGGAAGCCAGTGATTGCATCACAAATTTATAAAAAAAAATTGAAACTCATTTGATTTAGAACTAGCGTCAAGAAGGGAAAAACCGGCATATGAGCAATTCTCTACAAAACCGGCCGATTTCGACCATTTTTATTTTTTGTATTTTTTGATTTGGCTCAAACTTTGTGGGGGCCTTCCCTATGACCAAAGAAGCCATTTTTCATCATTAGTTTGTCCATATAAATTTCCATACAAATTTGGCAGCTGTTCATACAAAAATTGTACGTAAATATTCGTAAATCTGTAACTTTTGAAGGAATTTTTTGATCAATTTGGTGTCTTCGGCAAAGTTGTAAGTATTGTTAAGGACTATTTAGAAAAAAATAGGTACACGGAAAAAAAAATTTCCCGATTTTTTTATTAACTTTTTTTTCACAAAAACTCAAATTCCCAAAATACGTATTTTTTGATTTTCGAGATTTTTTGATATGTTTTAGGGGACAAAAATCCGCAACTTTTGAGCTATAGAGAAACATGGTCAAAAAATCTGCCGCCGAGTTATGATTTTTTGAAAAACTGGTGATTTTTGGAAAAAATCGAAATTTCATACATAAAATTTTTTTGACCTCATTTTTTTATGCAAAATTGAATTTGCAATCGAAAATTACTTTACAGATTTTTTGATAAAGGGCCCCGTTTTCAAGATATAGCCACCGAAAGTTTGATTTCAGCGAAATATTTGCAGTTTTTCGATTTTTAAAAATAGTGACCATGAGTGACCATCTCTAAAAATATTTTTTTTGAAAAGTTCAGAAAATTTGCTATAAAATTGTCTAAAGGACATCGAAGATTGGACCTCTGGTTGTTGAGATACAGCGGCTTAAAGAAAAAGAAACACGAAAATTGAAGTTTTCTAAGTCTCACCCAAACAGCCCACGATTTTCTAATGACGATATCTCAGCAACTAATGGTTCAATTTTCAATGTTAATACATGAAACATTCGTGAAATTTTCCGATCTTTTCGAAAAAAATATTTTGAAAAAAATTTAATCAAGACTAACATTTTAAAAGGGCCAAACATTGAATATTATGTTGATTCATATTGGTACAGATATTCGTTAAACAGAATGAAATATAGAGCATTTTAGAGCATGATGATCAATTTTGCCTCGAACTGATTGACTGCTTCACGTTAAAATGCATTTTCCTGCGTCGATAATCACTTTTAATATGATTCAACCAGCTAACAAATATTTTTGATTATTTAAAATTTTGTTAAAACCGAAAAAAGTTTTAATGTCACAAAAAAAAAACTTGAAAATAGAGATTTTTGAAAACATTTTTTTAATTTAAGTTTTTTTCATGTTTGGCCAGTTTGGCTAAAATTACAGAAACAGCCTGGAAAATCTCACATAACCGTTTGAATTGATTTAGAGTTTCGTTACGATTTAGATTTTCGTTATTGATTTAGATTTTCGTTACTTACTAGCCAATCAAAAAAAAATTGTCTCTTTTTTGGAGAAATTTCGGGATTTGGGAAAACCTCGATTTAAAATTTGGCCTATTAAAGAACATTAAGAAACAAATTTCATGCAACACGGACTTGCTTCGAATTATATTGTCATGAAATTAACAATTTAGCTATCTTCAACAACACTGTTGAACCTACAAACCTGTTGATAATACAAAAAAGAAGCCAAGTTTTTCATTAATAAAATGACTCTCAGTGCAAAATAACATAAATGCTCGAAGAAATGTTAACTGAATAAATATTTTTTAAGAAATCAATTTAACAATTCACTGTTGAAGTCTTACTTTTGATTCTAGTTTATTTTTGTTTATAACTTTATTTATGTCAATTAGTTTTGGCAGTTTAAAATAAATAAGCTTTTTTTTATTTCCTACTTTAAATTAAACATAAAAAAATAGAAATGAAACAAAATAATAAGTATTCCATGATGGTTCGAAAAAAATTTGCTGAGGTTTTAAAATGCATATGCTTGTACTTTTTCTGCTGGAAAACATAATGTAATAAAAATTGTAAGAAAAACTCCTGAAAAAACCAGAGCTGCAGAGTCGGGTCATATTTCAAACGACTCTGACTCTGGCTTTCTAAATTTGGACGTTTCCGACTTCGACTCCGGCTCGAGCTTTCAGCTCCAACCGACTCTGACTTACAAACATTTGCCGACTCTGACGCCTACTCCGACTCCAGCTTTCAACAAATTGTCGACTACGACTCCGACACCTACCCAGTATTAAGAATACCTTAGATCTTTAATATCTAATATTTTGAAGCGAGATATAGAAAAATTATAAAAGATCAACACTTTGAGATTTTTGAAGATAAATTTTATGATATAATATATTTTAATCAGTTCAAGGTTTGTTGTTAAACTAGTTGAAACTTATTCTTGATATTTTTTTCCGTTTCAAATATATTCGCCATGACAATTGGGTCTATTAATGTCACAATATGTTGTTTTCCCAGCGTCTTCAAAATAATGAAAAAAATAGATCACTTTAAAAATGCTTGAAGAATTTGAAAAAAAAATACTTCAAAATATTCGGTATATATTTTATGTTTTATGAATTGAAATGCAGTAAAAAATTATAGAGCAATAAAAAAAATCATAATTTGTGTTAAAATTCAACTGACTCCGACTCCAACATCGACTCCGACTGACTGACTGACTGACACCAACTTCAACTCTGACTCCGCCTCCAACTATGTTTCCAGCTCTCATAATTTAGCCAACTCTGACTCCGGCTATTCGAGTTTTGACGACATTTTGACTTGAAATCTCACACGGCATTACACATTTTAACTGACTAGATAAAAGAAATTAGTTGACTTTAAGATGTATCATTCCATGAATGTATTCCAAATAAAAAATCGAAAATTTTCTTTCAAAACAACCTACTAAACTCTGAAACAAATCATAACATTCATGAGCCTGCCTCAGATGAAATAAACATTCGTTGCTCATCCATAATCAAGGCTCCAATCACACTGGGGCAAGGTCCCATCAACATTTCACTGAACTTCTAAAAACAACAAATCTTTCTTAAATATTGATTTTCCGAACACTCCCCCTCCCTCACCACTTTCCCTCGCAAAACCTTCGCCAACGACAGCAAACCACCCCTCGTTCGGCTCGTCACAACCGCAGATTACATTAATTTTTAATTTTGCGCTGGCACCACATTTTCCACCACTAGAATGGGTGCGTTTTTCGCCCAAGCTTTTCCGACGACCTTTCGCTCGCTCGTGTGCTCGAATTTCAGTCAGTGGCAATTTATATTCCTTCCGAAATTGTTTCGTTTTATTTTTTTCGTTTGGTTTCGTTTGTGGTGAAGCCACCAAACCTCCACTTTTCTCCTTCTCTCTGTGAAGTCCTTGCCCTTGTTTGCGGAAAATTGTCAATTGTGGCGATTTCGTTCGCATTTTCCCCCGTACGGAGCAACGCCAGAAGAGTGGGGTTTTTTTTCTTGTTTCGAGCCATGTCAGGTTGTGAGAGTGTAAGCATTTGTTGTGTGTCATGTAAGAAGTGTCACACGTGGGTGAAAGGAAAATTTCCATTTTGGTGTAACTTAATTTCACCTTTCACCGTTGAACTTGAATAGATGCATAAATTTCGGGGGCAAAACGGTGGCTGTAATGAAATGGTTGATGGTTTATCTTAAATTGTTGCACTTGATGAGATAATTTTGAATCAGTTTAGGGAAAATTGTTTTATTTTAACCTTAGTCATGTTAATTCAAGTATTACAGTTCAGTATAACATATTTTCTTTCAACAAACTTCGGACATGCTCTGGAAATATTATGTATATTAGTTGAGTACATCAAAGTTTTTGAAACACTAAATTCATAAAATTTAACCTTCGGGAAGTCGCGTGTTTTGGCATTTCTTACAAGTGCCGTTACAAAGTGTGTACAAAGTACACGTACGCGACTGCCCGTGGGTTGAATTTCATTAATAATTTTACCTCTTCTTCATGAACTTTCAAGTCTTGAAAAAGCAAAGCCTAACTCTGATTTTAAGAACAAGAACAAAACATTTTCATTTGAAATTCAAAAATCAAATAATCCCTAAAACTCCTTCTTCAAAACCGCTCCCGAAACTTCAACGTAACATACTAACCCACTGACAGGTTCAGGGCAGAGGAAAAATTTAAAAAAGGAGTCGAACCACGTGTTCAACCCTTCGGGAAATTCGCCCTCTCCGGAGATCCTCCTTCAGTGGTATTTGATGACGGAAGAAAATGAAAAAAATATACATTAGGGTCGGAAAAGGACGTACCGAACCCACCTTCCCTCACGTGGGATATATGAATTTTAACGTGTTGCTGCCTCCTCCCCCTCCCACCACCCAAAATCCCCCCACTCCCCCTTTTGGTTATGATTACGCCTTTATTCACGTGCAATCAAGCGCGGGGATTCTGCCGGATCCTAAATCTCTGCCGTTTCCGGCTCAGTCACCTTCACTTTCCGGCTGCTGGGAGAAGCGGTTTTCCCACGTGTGCCGGGAGTGAACACCCCAAAGAGAGCGAGCACCGCCACCGGGCGATGGTATTATGTGGGTTCGAGGGATGAAATATTAAGCAGCAATGTCGAGCGAGGGGGGGTGGGATCACCGGGTACGTGTGTGTTTCGTCGTGTCAGCTTTGCTGGAGTGTGGTAAATAAAAGAATGAGAATTTTGAAAGGGAAGTGGTTTTTTGGAAATTGTATCAAACTTCTTGGATGCGAAAATGACAGAATATCAGTTTGGGATCTGCATTGATAAGAAAATATAAACAAATACAAAAGTAGAGTCGAGTAGTTTTTTATTTAAATAATTTTGTCTATAACTCGGACTCGGACTCTGGCTTCAGATGATTGAGAACTATGATTTAGTTTTGAGCTTTTTCTATTTCTATTCGCTTTCTCCTGTAATTTCCGTAAGTTTTTTCTTATATTTTTCCTACTCTTGATATAGAACCTAAGCTAAAAGCAATAATTTTTTTGAAAATGCATTAAAGCGTATCACACAGCTGAAAAAAAAACTCAATAACTTTGTTCTGTACTTCATATATGAACTTAATGTTACATGATTATAAACCCAAATTCTTAGCCAACACCTGTGGGGGTATACATAGAGATGATTTTCTTTCACTCGATTTTCTCAGCACAGGCTGAATGGTTTTTTCCGAGTTTGTTTCAAATTTTTCAGTTTGAGGTTTTATCAGTTAATTTTAAAAAGTATGAAGATTTGTGAAATCCTAAAAAAAAAATAATCTTAAAACAATAGTGGATGCTACAAGAGCGGGTCATTTAAAAAAAATACAGTTCAGAGTTGAATGTTAAGGGTTTAATATTATCTCTGATTCGATATAATTTCAACTTTAATTTATGTTGGTTATGTGAATTAACACATTCAACGATGTAAATTTACACGATTCAAAAGTTTTTTTTGCAATTTCTTTCTTACACCAAATCTATCAATATTTTGTGATAATTCCAAGATTTTTCACTGAGATGCATTTCTTTTTTAAAATGTACATGGGTAATTCTCCGCCAACTCACACAGCAGTTGCCCCGACCCCTCTTCGATTTGCGTGAAACTTTGTCCTAGAGGGTAACTTTTGTCCCTGATCACGAATCCGAGGTCAGTTTTTTGATATCTTGTGACGTAGGGGCGGTACGACCCCTTCCATTTTTGAACATGCGAAAAAACAGGTGTTTTTCAATAATTTGCAGCCTGAAACGGTGATGAGATAGAAATTTGGTGTCAAAGGGACTTTTATGTAAAATTTGACGCCCGATTTGATGGCATACTCAGAATTCCGAAAAATGTATTTTTCATCGAAAAAAACACTTAAAAAAGTTTTAAAAATTCTCCCATTTTCCGTTACTCGACTGTAAAATTTTTTGGAACATGTCATTTTATGGGAAATTTAATGTACTTTTCGAATCTACATTGACCCAGAAGGGTCATTTTTTTCATTTAGAACAAAAGTTTTCATTTTAAAATTTCGTGTTTTTTCTAACTTTTCAGGGTTATTTTTTCGAGTGTAACAATGTTCTACAAAGTTGTAGAACAGACAATTACAAAAAATTTGATATATTGACATAAGGGGTTTGCTTATAAACATCACGAGTTATCGCGATTTTACGAAAAAAAGTTTTGAATAAGTTGGTCGTCATCGATCATGGCCGTTCATGGTCACCCGCGACAGATACGGACGACGAAACAAAGAGCTTTTTGACTTTTTCAAAGCATTAACTTTTTCAAAACTTTTTTTTCGTAAAATCGCGATAACTCGTGATGTTTATAAGCAAACCCCTTATGTCTATACATCATTTTTTTTTTTTGTAATTGTCTGCTCTACAACTTTGTAGAACATTGTTACACACTAAAAAATAACCCTGCAAAGTTAGAAAAAACACGAAATTTTAAAATGAAAAATTTTGTTCTTAATGAAAAAATTACCCTTCTGGGTCAGTGTAGATTCGAAAAGTACATTAAATTTCCCATAAAATGACTTGTTCCAAAATTGTTTACAGTCAAGTAACGGAGAATGGGAGAGTTTTTAAAACTTTTTTAGTGTTTTTTTAGATGAAAAATACTTTTTTTCGGAATTCTGAGTACGCCTTCAAATCGGGCGTCTAATTTTACATAAAAGTCCCTTTGACACCAAATTTCTATCTCATCACCGTTTCAGGCTGCAAATTATTGAAAAACACCTCTTTTTTCGCATGTTCAAAAATGGAAGGGGTCGTACCGCCCTTCCGTCACGAGATATCAAAAAATGGATCTCGGATTCGTGATCAGGGACAAAAGTTACCCCTTATGACAAAGTTTCACGCAAATCGAAGAGGGGTCGGGGCAACTTTTCCCGATTTCGTGTGAGTTGGTAGAGAATTACCCACATTCTACCAACTGATTGAAATCTTAAAATCGTTTCTGCTATGAAAAAAAATCGCAAAATTTAGTGGAAAATTGATTCTCCGAAAAATTGTGAAGTTTTGGAGCATTGGTGTTTTCAGAAGAGTTGTTGCAAATGGAAAGGGGAAACTTTTGGCTTGGTTGAAAATTAGGGTGATTTTGCTGATCTAACTTTTTAGACATATTTTTGGGATTTTTTTTTGTCTTCTAGAAGCTGTTGAGCTTACCAATCCAAGCAAATTTGTCGATGACACCAACATTTTATTTCGCAATCTACGCCTTCTATGACCAAATTTAGAGAAAGCATCTGAGCTTAAAAATCAATTTTTAGTACGTAGCAATTGAGTTTTAGAGAAAAGTAGGGGAAATTCTCGTATGCTTGGCAGGTTAAGCACTCGCTCCTAACTCCATCCAATTTGCTGATTTTCACTATTTAAACAACTAATTTTGCAAAACTTTTGATAGAAACTTGTTTGCTCACTTCTTATTGAGCTATTTATCACTCGATTTCAGTTGAAAACGCTTTTAATTAGCATTAATTGAATGTCAAAGTTCTGACCGGCCAACATTAGAGGCACGCTGGAATTAGATGCTGTTCCTCTATTATTTCAGGCACTTTTAGAACTCTAGAATACAAACATTTTTATTTTTTGACAAGTCAATTTGAACTTAAGGGTCAAAAGTTACAGTCTCGAAAAAGCGCTGGCCAGGTTGCATTCGAAAGTAGAGATCTAGCAATATAACCGCTGAAAAAATCCAGGAGTCTAATTTAATCTATCAAGGTAAATTTGAAAATGTATAATTTTCACGGGAAAAGTGTATGGGCCACCCTAATGAAATTCGAAAATTATCCAACTTTTTGTTTATTTTTGTAATTTTGCCCACTGTATCTAAATCTACCCTCAGAATTGAGCCAAAATGTAAAAAAATCGAGTTTTGGTCATATTTTGGGTTTCTATGTAAAATTATCCTATAAGCCCAAAGTATGACCAAAACTCGATTTTTTGCACTTTGGCTTTTAGTTGCAAAAGAACCAGATTTTTCTTTATTTTTAACTGTCAGAAGAGGCCCTTTTTGACCGGAGATATTCCGGATACCGTTGAGGAACCTCGGCCTTCTTATATGGGTTTTTGATCAATATTACAAAAAAATGTCCATAAAACAATGCTAGAAACGGTACCAAACTTGAAGGTATCATCCTAATATATTGACATGGTTAAGTTAAGCGGCACCGGAGCAGGATCCAATAAGCCACCAAGCTAAAAAGTTAAAAATATAGACAAATCAGGATCTTTTGCAACCGGAAGCATTCAATTTAATCAATTCTACCAAAATATATGAGATTTTTAAGTAAGAAATAAGGGGTCAACTTTAGAAAACAAATAGGGGAACTATGCCCTTTCTCAGCCTATTTCTATTATCGGCCTATCAGCACTTTGATCATTAATTACAGCTTTTATAAAGTGGTTTTGACTGCTCCAAAGTAATAAATAGTTCAAATAAAAGTGAGCAAGCAACTCTCTATTGTTGATACATCTGAAAATGTTGATTAAATAGCGGAAAACGGCAAAAGTGATGAGAATTGGTCGAACGGCTTAGAGTGATTAAAATGGGTATATTTCCCCTATTAATAATCAAAAAATATAAAATTGCAAAAAAAAAAACAGTGATAAAAAACGCATTATTGGAGAACAGAACTAAATTTCTAGCAGAATCGCATATGGAAAACCTTCAAATAGCTGATAGAGCTAGCAAAAAATAGCAATTCAATACCGGATTATTCATCAATTTCCACGCAAAAGTACCATTTTGTAGTATGGTTTCCCCTTTAGCTCACAGCACACAGCGCCACAGCGCAGCGAAAAATGGAAATCTGATCGCTGGCAACAGAATGTGCATGGAAAACACATGCAAAACATTTCATCAGAATCTCATCGCCATCGTTGTCGTGATGCTGCTCTCTTTTTTTTCTTTTCCTCCCACAACTCGTCATTTCGCTGGAAACCCGTGAATGAGCTTGTCCCACATTCACTCATGCAGTATGAATAATTTAAAATGACGACTGAGTGGGGTGGGTGGTTGGAAGGGGCAAGGGGATCAATCTCCCACTCTGGCGAATCTCTTATCGATGTGCAATGGGGAAGCATCACCGCCACCCACTGTACAATGGATGTGAATCGAGTGAAAATGGATGTGAGTTGTCGCAAAAATCGATGTTTACATTCAGAATTGAAACTGAAACTCGACGGAGAAGGAACGATGGCAGCAGGGCTTCGCCTGCCAGATTTTAATGAAATGAAACCGCTTGAATGAAGCGGGAAGTGCGAAATTGGCAGTGATGCCAAATTTTCTCGAGTTTTCTGGAGTTCAATTTGTGATTCCCATCACTGACAGCTCGAAATTTTCAATTTAATGTTACGACCAAATGTTACAGGAACGTAGAATTTCATCGCCGAAATCATTCAAATAACATCGCTCTGATTTTCAGCATTTTTCGCACCCTACCTACCATCCCATAATAAGGGAGGGACGGGATCGGAAATGTAATGCCGAAAGGATTATCCAAAGTGCTTCCCGGCCGGCATGAGATGAGTGGGATTGCATTCGGTTGAAACTCGAGTCGTTAATTAAGGACCGAGGGTGGACCCCTCCGAGCTCGGTGCACGGATTGGAATTAATTTGAAACTCGATATGGAAGCGATATGCAAATTTGGTGTGCTGCGTGGTTTGTGGGTTGAACGATGGCTTAATTTAGATTTTTCGGGATGTTTAATTGTTTGTTAAATGGTTCTTAAAAATACATAAGTTTTATTTACTTTTCTGAAGCATATTTGGATGTCACAAAGTACACGGATTGAAATCCTGTAAACAAATTTGTAATCATTGAAATGTTCCCAAAACCTAAAAAATGAATTTCGCTGTAATTTTTTTCACCTCGGGTACGTAATTAGGGACCTCATTTTCAGCTCTGCAAAATCACCTGTGTGGATCAATCAGACTTACAATCCTTATAGGTCACCGTTTCGAATTCCCCCGGGCCGTGCTTTCCAACACCTAGAAGCCCAGGGTGGCGAAGTCCTTGAAAGACACTACTTATTGGAACCAGCAATAGTGGCCAATAACTGTTTTATCTTTTTTATGTAACTTGTTTTGAAAATTAGATTTTTGTCAAATTTCGCAACATAGTTGCACTTATTCATGGCTCTAACATATTGACGTGTGGTAACGACCTAAAACACTGCATTAAAAATCCAATTTTTGTCCCACTTTCCGTTTCCAAACCACATCATAAACCGCGATTGCACAACATTTTCGGCAAAGCTCAAAACAAAAACAAAATCCAACTTTTCCGAGCTTCATCCTCTAAAATCCTCTCTAGCACACACAGAAACACACACACACGTCGTAGTCCCTAACAAGCTTATATTCGCCAATTTTGCCATCGCGAAAATGCCACTCTCTTTTCGAGTCTCATATTTTAATAATTTCCCAACCCTTTTCCCGCCCCTTTCCCGAAACACTCCCGGCAACATCATCATCATCGTGAAAAGCTTCGACGGCAGCAGCGTGTAGAACAAAGTGCCCTGAAGGCAACTAAACAGTGCTGCTCGGGTAAGGAAACGCCCCCCTTTTCCCTTCCTTTTTTCCTCGGAAGCACTCTTGGGTGTTGTGAGGGGGTTAACGGGGACGGAAACCGGAAGAGTCCTTCATTTGAGAGAGTCGCTAGGACGAAGAGCATTTTACAGCGATTTTTACACGCCGCAGCAGCTTTATGCAGATTTAATCAAATGTAATTTATTATCTTAATGGTGTTTTAATGCTTGCCTATGAATATAAATTTGCCCACGACGACCTCCAGGA
The DNA here is from genome assembly GCF_016801865.2 of Culex pipiens pallens. Taxonomy (NCBI): domain Eukaryota; kingdom Metazoa; phylum Arthropoda; class Insecta; order Diptera; family Culicidae; genus Culex; species Culex pipiens. Next base: position 33,387,951 of record NC_068938.1, on the reverse strand, counting down.
CTGCAGAGTCTTCCTTCCGGCGTAGACCTCCCCGTTAAAGGTTTATCGTGCGGCAGCTGTGACTCTTGTCCAACCCCCTGTCCCCCTTCCGAGGTTGACCACATGGGGCTGGAAAAAGTAGTGGTGGTGGTGGTTGCACCTCATTTTAGGGCAGCTTTTCCGGTTTGAGTTATGGCCCGGTCATTGTGGCAAAGCCCGGTGGCTCCAGGGAAACTTGCGGAGTGGAATTGCCAAAAAAAAGAAGCGGTTGACTTCACTCAAAGTGCAATTTGTGTAATGGAAAGTGATGGGGTTTCCCCGGGTGAGGTGGGAAGAAATTAGTTGGCTAATTATTTGAACCAGAGAAGGGTTATGTGAATAAGAGGAGTATTTGTTGCAGCTTAGGGAATTTTGATGTACTGATGTGTAGTTAATTTAACTGATAATATTGAAGACTTTACAATAGCGTGGTTCACGGATACATGAAAAAACAAAAGTGTTGAGCTCATCAACCGGAATTTTTAAGCATTATGGTACCAAAAGCTACTAGCAAGCATTTAAATTTAAGCTCACGATGTTTAGGTTTAAAGGGTCCAGTTTTGACATGAAGTTAGTATTCCGGGCAGGTGGGAACAACAAAACAGGGGTCATTTCAATTACAAGTCTTATGAAAATATTTAATTTTGTTATTAGAAAATCATGGTCATCGGTAATAAGAAGAAAAAATAACATAATTCCCAAAACTAAGGTTAAAACTTTTATTGATCAGATTTTATTATCAATAATTCGATATTTATTTATTTATTTATTTGTTACTTTTAACTTTAACTATGGGACAATTTCGACCAATTTTTCATAACCCATTTTTTTTATTAAACTAAATATGGCTAGAACTATGAAAAATTTTTGATCAATTTCAACAAGGACATAATTTTGGCCATGAATGAGATCATTGAGATGTACCAAAACTTTTATAAATAATTAAAAAAATTGAAAGCTGATTTTTTTTATTTTTGATATACCTCCCAAGTAAATTAAAAATTTGTTCTATCATTTTCGCAGTGCACGGCGTATTTTCTGGGCAACCTTAAGGAAAAAAAAATAGTCACCGTTACTTTCAAAAGTATCTTATAGGAAATTTTCTCAGCTTTCCAATGCTTCTAAGAGCGAAATGTTTCATCGGGAAATTTCTGAGATATCTATATTTTAAGTTTTTTGTTTTAAAATCCTTAATCATTTATTGGAAACTTTTAAATAACAGTCCAGGAAACTTATCAAATGATGTGTTTCAGGTGTCATTTACTCATCAAAAAGTGCAAAATAATACAAGAAACAACTGTGTAGAAGTTTGCAAACCGCTAAACATTTTGAAAATTTAGTTTTAACCGAATTTTTGAATATGTTGGATTTATTCAGAAATTAAAATCATAAAACCGCATTAAAATATTATTTTTACAAGAACAAATAGATTATTATATAATTGTTGTGTACAAATAACACCTGTCTGCTCTGATTCTGCTTGATACAACCGAATTTTTTACAGGTTTGGGATAGGGTATTACAAGATTTTTATAAATAAATAACATATTTCCTTAATCAAACATTAACCAGTTGCATGAATACAAAACATGTTTAATACTCGAAATTGAACTGCAAACTACTGTTTCAAGCTTTAGGAGAAATACTTTCCATTAGTATGAAATGATTGTTTTAGTTTTTTTGTATTAAATGATCAAGGAATAAGCAATATTTTAGAAGTTTATGAGACTCTCATCTTCAATCTCATTTGTTTTTAAAAATGTTTTTTTTTCTTGATTCTTGTTCAAATAGTTTGGAAAGACTTTTTTTTGTTTTTTTTTTGTTAAAATAATAAATAATATTGTTCAAACAAAAAAAAAATATGACGGGGTTTTCAGCATTCTGAACTGGAAGACTCGAGTTTTATTGCTTCTTTTAAGTGCATTTTCAACAGTAAACATTTTATAAAATTTTATATTTATTTTATACTCATGAAAATATGACTTTTGACGCTTGCAACAGTAATATGTAGTACATTTTCGATTTTAAATCATATTTGTATTTATGTTCCTGATTAATGTTTGCTTAAGAAAATATCAAATTTATTCACTAAAATTCAATAATACCATTAACAATCACAAACCTGCCAAAGCTTTGGTTGAACAAGCTAAATCAGAGCAGACTCGTGGTATATGTTCACAAAAAAAAATGTAATAATCTAATAAAAATATATTTTTACATTGTTTTATGATTTAAATTTCTGAATAAATTCCATATATTAAAAAAAATGGTTAAAACTTCATTGTCAAAATGTTTAGCGGTTTGAAACCTTCTACAAAGTTGTTTCTTGTCTTATTTTGCACATTTTGATGAGTAAATAACACATGAAACACATCATTTCATAAGTTTTCTGAACTGTTAGTATAAAGTTTCCAATAAATAATAAAGAAATTTAAAATCAAAAAACTTAAAATAGAGATACAGTCGACTCTCTGGCTGTCGATCTTCTCGATATCAATAATTCTCCATCTATCGATGAATTCTTCAGTCCCTTCAATCTGCATACTTCAATTATCTTCATTCCTCGATATTTTCCCTTGCTTGAAGGATCTCTTCCTCGACGGTCCCTTGGATTCCGTTTGCTTTAAAAATCTCTTTCGGTTGTCAATAATTTCAGTTTCTCATGGCTTGCATAGACATTTTTCTTGGCGAAACGAAGCTTTGAAGGGTGTTTGACATTAGTTTGTTTTTGTTTGATGGACGTTGCCATGATTCTCTCCCATAACTGGGTATCAAGAAAAAAAACGAGTCTTCATTTTGCATCGTTCTGTAAACTGATGATTCTCTTCCTCGACGGTCCCTTGGATATTGACAACCAGAGAGTCGACTGTATCTCAGAAATTTCCCGATGAAACATTTCGCTCTTAGAAGCATTGGAAAGCTGAGTAAATTTCCTATAAGACACATTTGAAAGTAGCGATGACTATTTTTTTCTGAAAAGTTTGTTCTAGAAAACACGCCGTGCAGTGTTTATAACCCAAATTGTTTTTTTTTTATTATGCTTAATATGGCAAATTGTTATTTTTTTATTATGCTTAATATGGCTAGAACTATGGGAAAAGTTTGGCCAATTTTATCAAGGAAAATGCCCTTTTGTCCATGAAGTGTGGTTTTTGTACCAAAACTTTTATAAAAAGTTTTTAAATTGAAAGCCGTTTTTTTTTTAATTCATTGATATACCCCTCAAAGGATATTAACATTTTTTTTGAACTTTGGGTACTTTCAAACATTTTTTCAAGTTCACTTTTTTAGTTATTTGCTGTTAAATTTTACATTATTTCAAAAGTTGAACAGAATTTGTAAGCCGTCAGCCAATAATTACTGATTTTATTCAGCAAATAAAAAAATGTAATATTTATTTGGAACCGAGCAAATTTCAATTGTTTTTTATTAAGCTTATAAAAACCAATACCAAATTGAGTTATCGGTATTTTTTTCTTCATTGTTATCGGATTGTCTAGAAATAGTTTTTGATAACAGAATGATTTATTTTTCGAACTAATCTCTGTTATTATTTTGGGCTATTATAACAGCTAATCTGGGTAATGATAGAACTTTAACTTTTGCAATTATTTCCACCTGCTCGGGATGGATCTTAATCAATTTACCATGGGGAATTTTCACTTTTTACGTCTTCTTAGATTCCCAAAACCCGATAAAATTTTCCTATTCTTAAGTTTAGTATGGGTTTTGATCCGGGGAACAACTTTATAGATCATCGCAAAGCCTTAGGAATGGATGCCAAAAAATACAGGATTTTTTTTGGTTTATTGTTTTGGCAAATTTAAAAACATGCCCATAAATTTAACCAATTTCTTTTGCAAATTAATTCCTAGCGCTTTGCGATGTTCTATACAGTTGTTCCTCGGATCAAAACCTATAAGAAACTTAAACCACGAGCCACGAAATTTAGGCAAAATTTGCTCACACTTTCGAGAAAAATACTTTCAAAAGTAGACCATTGAACACTATTAACTACTTTTAGGGGTGATAAATACTTTTTTCTAAATTTAAAAATCGTGCCTCCCATTTTACACAAAAGTCCCTTTGACACCAACTTTCTATCTCTTCACGGTTTCGTGCAACAAATCTGTCAATCATTTCCTGATGAATATCACCATAATTTTTTTTAGTGTATTAAAAATCCAGAAAAATGAAAGGAGGTCGTACCGCCCTACCGTCACTAGATATCAAAAAATGTACCTCGGATTCGTGATAAGGAACGAAAATTTCCCCTTAGAGCAATATTTCAAAGAGAACGAAGAGGGGTCGTTCCAACTTTTTCCGATTTCGAAGATTTAAAAATTTTAAGATTTGAATATTTGAAGATTTGAAGATTTGAAGATTTGAAGATTTGAATATTTGAATATTTGAATATTTGAATATTTGAATATTTGAATATTTGAATATTTGAATATTTGAATATTTGAAGATTTGAATATTTGAATATTTGAATATTTGAATATTTGAATATTTGAATATTTGAATATTTGAATATTTGAATATTTGAATATTTGAATATTTGAATATTTGAATATTTGAATATTTGAATATTTGAATATTTGAATATTTGAATATTTGAATATTTGAATATTTGAATATTTGAATATTTGAATATTTGAATATTTGAATATTTGAATATTTGAATATTTGAATATTTGAATATTTGAATATTTGAATATTTGAATATTTGAATATTTGAATATTTGAATATTTGAATATTTGAATATTTGAATATTTGAATATTTGAATATTTGAATATTTGAATATTTGAATATTTGAATATTTGAATATTTGAATATTTGAATATTTGAATATTTGAATATTTGAATATTTGAATATTTGAATATTTGAATATTTGAATATTTGAATATTTGAATATTTGAATATTTGAATATTTGAATATTTGAATATTTGAATATTTGAATATTTGAATATTTGAATATTTGAATATTTGAATATTTGAATATTTGAATATTTGAGTATTTGAATATTTGAATATTTGAAGATTTGAAGATTTGAATATTTGAATATTTGAATATTTGAATATTTGAATATTTGAATATTTGAATATTTGAATATTTGAATATTTGAATATTTGAATATTTGTATATTTGAATATTTGAATATTTGAATATTTGAATATTTGAATATTTGAATATTTGAATATTTGAATATTTGAATATTTGAATATTTGAATATTTGAAGATTTGAAGATTTGAAGATTTGAAGATTTGACGATTTGAAGATTTGAATATTTGAATATTTGAATATTTGATGATTTGAAGATTTGAAGATTTGAAGATTTGAAGATTTGAAGATTTGAAGATTTGAAGATTTGAAGATTTGAAGATTTGAAGATTTCAAGATTTGAAGATTTGAAGATTTGAAGATTTGAAGATTTGAAGATTTGAAGATTTGAAGATTTGAAGATTTGAAGATTTGAAGATTTGAAGATTTGAAGATTTGAAGATTTGAAGATTTGAAGATTTGAAGATTTGAAGATTTGAAGATTTGAAGATTTGAAGATTTGAAGATTTGAAGATTTGAAGATTTAAAGATTTGAAGATTTGAAGATTTGAAGATTTGAAGATTTGACGATTTGAAGATTTGATGATTTGAAGATTTGAAGATTTGAAGATTTGAAGATTTGAAGATTTGAAGATTTGAAGATTTGAAGATTTGAAGATTTGAAGATTTGAAGATTTGAAGATTTGAAGATTCGAAGATTTGAAGTTTTGAAGATTTGAAGATTTGAAGATTTGAAGTTTTGAAGATTTGAAGATTTGAAGATTTGAAGATTTGAAGATTTGAAGATTTGAAGATTTGAAGATTTGAAGATTTGAAGATTTGAAGATTTGAAGATTTGAAGATTTGAAGATTTGAAGATTTGAAGATTTGAAGATTTGAAGATTTGAAGATTTGAAGATTTGAAGATTTGAAGATTTGAAGATTTGAAGATTTGAAGATTTGAAGATTTGAAGATTTGAAGATTTGAAGATTTGAAGATTTGAAGATTTGAAGATTTGAAGATTTGAAGATTTGAAGATTTGAAGATTTGAAGATTTGAAGATTTGAAGATTTGAAGATTTGAAATTATGAGGTTTGAAGATTTGAAATTGTGAGGTTTGAAGAATTTAAGATTTCAAGATTTACCAAAAAAAGTTTCAATCTTATATTATATTTAATAATTTGTTTGGAGTAGCGGGTGTAGAAAAGATTTTTTTTTAATATTCTTATCGTCAAATTATTTTACAAATTATTTAAATTTATCTTATAACTTAAAATTCAATGAATTGACCTTTAAGGAAAAACTACTTTTTTCAACTCTCCCTACCAAGTTCACCTTTACAAAAACTATGCGTTTGCTAAACCAACCGGTCATTCCGCATGCTTTGCGGTGGAAATCCACGGCCCGGTCACCGCCAAAACCCATATCGATGCACTGCATGGGCATATGTTAGGCTGCCACCAGAAGCCAACACCGCTACTATTTGCTGCGGCCAGGGTATCGAATTTTACCCCGGCAGCAGCACATTGTGGTGGATAACGGTGGTCGGTCCGGCGGGTCAACCCACCACCACCACCGGTGCATATCTATTAATGATGACTGGTTGGCTGGACTGTGTTCCGGTTTGCTGGAATTGAGTTTTCAACAATTTCAAGTGGTGCCGAATTTATGCCAAATGGTTCAGATTGCGATTTCCACCGACTAGGAATAATCCGAATCTGCATGATCCGACAATCCTTCAAGAATGCAAACCACACTGCTCTCGGAATTGCATCACTCAGAATTCTACTGAAATCCAAATTCTCTTGAATAATTTGGTTGCTGATGCAACCGCCGGGAGCTACCTTTCGTCACTGAATTTCGTTAGAAAACTATTTGCGTATGCATGCATGCACCTTGCCAGATGTGGGAGAGAATCTGCCCACCACCTCCACACGCTCCCCGAAGAAGCTTCTAATCAAAACTTCCGTGCCGACCCAAATAATCACCCGAGGAGCACCAAGATGAAGAACACCTGAGCCATCGCAGAGCGAACCAATGCGATGCGATGTGAGGTTATTATCATGTAAATGAGTGGATGTAATAACGCTCGTACTGCGAAGATACGAGATCTAGCTGGAAATACATAATGCAGCAGCTAGCAGCTAGTCGTGTCCTAAAAGTGGGGTTCTCAGGATAGTGAAGGTTTTGTGGGTAGCTGATGGTGGGTGTCATCAGGTTACGTCCTGGTTATGAAGTCGATGGCCGAAACAACAGTCGAACTCTCTAAAATTATAATCTGAATTAGAATTTAGAGAAAATCCAGTACCAGAAAATGTATAAAATGTTCAAAATTATCTAGACATGCTTCTTCCGAGCTATAATGTCTTCCCATAAAATAACTCAAATTCTCTTCTCCATATCATCCAGCGAGGAAGAACCCAAACTCGAGTTTCACCGCAGTTCACCAAAGTATTTCACGCGCTCCTCAGCACTGAAACCGGGCCGACTCCCACAAGGCTCGGAATGTCCGGAGTGCTGGAGCTGCGCAGAATCCTCCCACTGAAAACTGATTCGCATATCTTGCCCGCCAGGAATGTGTAACCTTCAACGTTTTCTAACCCATCATCTTCTCATCTCGTGCACACGTGGTGCAAAACACATCTTCCCGTTCATGGTCTTGACGTTTTCCACCGGAAAAGTTTGTGTGAGAGTGGTGGTGGGTTGGGCGGTTGGAATGTTTCCCATGCGTCTACTTCGCAGCGGGATTTCTCGACGACGGTGAAGATGATGATGAGCCCAACTTGGGAGCAAGAAGACGGTGCGTTGCTAATGAAAGTCACCTGAGGCAGTCGGTGTTAAGGGTGAGGCTTGCTGATGAGTTTATGCTTAGGGGGGCGCGGTTGTGCGATGCAGTGATGAGAAATTTGAATTTTATTTTCTTAACAATTTTGAAAGAAGACGATTTTTGTCATTCTCAGTATAATTTTTTACCAGACAGTTTTTTTATTGCAAAAAGCTTCAACCAAATAACAATTTTCAACTCTGACTTCAAGCAACTTTAACAGTGATGAAAACCTTTACCCCCTCAAAACTATTTTAACCAACTTCTTATCGGATTTGGATCACGTTAGGATGTGTGGCTGCTGCTGCTGATGTGGTGTTGGTTGTGAGAGGCAGCATCAAGGGATGCTGGATTACTTGGTACTGCTTCTGCTGTGGGAAACATTCCACGATACGATTTCGTGGTTGTTTTAATCGGTGAGAATCTGAGAATTTAAATTTCTTGCAAAACTATGTCTTCACTAGTTGGGGAAGATTTCTTCTAGATAATCGGTTTAATTTGTTTAGTTTATTACAAAACTTTAAAAAATATTTGTTTTGTAATTCCGTCATGAAACAACTTACTTTTCCTGTCATTCTCGAGCGACGAAACGGCCTACTTTTCCCTGACAGAAATAACTGAATCGAATAGTAACCCTTTTCAAAACAAATGCCGAAAAGTTCTACTTTTCAGCACTTAAATGGATGCTGAAAAGTTGAACTTTTCAGCACTTGTATGGAAAAGTAATACTTTTATTTTTTTTATTTCAACGATTCGTTGTCTAATTGCATGGACATTTGACCTATAATTATGTTCAAAGGGTGTTTTCGGAATTGCAAAAAAAATATGGAACTCGTAGCAAAACTTGTTTTTTTCATCACTCGTTGTATGACTCGTGCTGAAAAAAATCTCTTTTCGCAACTTATTGCATAAATAACTATTTTGAAATTCCGTCGCGAAACTTCTTACTTTTACTGTCATCCTCAATCTGTCGCCATCGTGCTAACTTGTCGTACGTGCATTTTGGGCCAAATTGAGTTAAGAACGCCATTTTGTGCAGTCCACAATGCCTCACCTTTTGACCTTCACAGATCCCCAAAATTTGATTTCAATCCTGAGATATTTAACAAAAACCGAAAAAACTCCGTGCATTTTTGTCACTTTTCATATGAAAGTAGTTTCAATCTTGTCGTGCTATCTTGTCACTCCATGAAAATTGATGCAAGTGCGACAAAAGGCCAAAGGGATTTCAGGCCAGGAAAGTCAGGATGCGTTTGTCGCACGTACAAGCTAGACTACCGTAAACATTTGTAATTATAACTCGGGACTCCAGCAACCAACTTCAACCAAACTTTGGGACAATGCACAGAATGGTCAGCCAAACAAAACGTGTTTGTTATTGTTTACATTGCGTGCTCTCGTTTTTGTATATTCAAGGTCAAACATTAAAACGCGTTTTTCTCGGAACGTCAAAATGGCGGGTGCGACAAGATAGCACGACGACGTCGAATCGACGAAACGGCATACTAAAACGGCGATGGGTGCTAAAAACTTGAACTTTTCAAAACTCATATCGAGAAGTAACATTTTCAATATTTTTTTGTATTGAACGTTGAATTTACTTAACACATGGATGTTGGCATTAGCATTAGCATTAGCATTACCATTAGCATTACCATTAGCATTAGCAATAGAGGTCGCACAATTTCAGATGGCTGCACAACACTTATCTTGCACTCTAACTGTAATCAAACGTTTGATAGCACTAGAATCTTATCCGGTTACAATATTCCAAATTGTTGTTTATTTTTCAGTTCGTTACAAAACTTGATTTTTTCAGCATTCGTCGTTTTTATCCAACTCGGTAAATGTCGTTGGATAAATGTACGACTGATGTTTGAAAGTTATTCTTTTTGCTAATTGTGGCATAAATTCCTAACCCGAGCAGACGGAAATAACTTGGTAATAACATTTTTTGATATTTGAAAATACTAGGCCAATAAAATTTTATGTTATTTATAACAAGATTTGTTATTCGTCGTTATGATTTTTTTGTTTTTGGATTGTTATTGTAATAACAGACAAATAACATTTTTAGTTATTCTTCGAACAAATCTTTGTTATTATTTTTTGTTATGTTAACAACTAATCTGATCATCCCAATAACAGTTGGCGGTATTCTTCCATAACAAAAAATGTTATTCCAAAGTTGTTTTGGCTTTCAACCAAAATCAGACCAATAAACCCTTATGCAAAAATGAATTTTTCATGAAGATTCTATAACACTTTCTGTTATTTTAACAGTATTTGTTATTGAAATGGCATGAATTTTGTTACTGCCGTCTGCCCGGGAAGCTCATTTTTTCAAACAAAAATGCCCGTTTATTATTTGATTAATTTTCTTCAAAATCTTTATCAGAATCAGACCTTCAAACAAGTAACCAAGAAGATTTAATCAAAAAGCAATAAAGGAAAAGACATTTATCCGAATATCGTAACCGGGGTGGCATTGGAAGGCGGAGTGAAATTAATAATTTAATGATTTATTTTAAATTTGTGGAATCCTTCTGAACTCGGTAGACAAGTGTTAAATGTGCCTCAAGATGTAGTTTTTAACCAATTTTTATTTGCTTGTAACTTTTCGGAACATTTTGAGAAATGAGTTTAAAATAAAGATTGTTTAAATGTTATTAAGCTAGAATTCAAGAATGTTTTTTAGTAATTAGTATTTTTTTACAGTGGATTTTTTTTAAATTTGGTTTTAATGAAAATTAAAAAAAATGTTTAAAAAAAAAAACTTTACGAAAGTTGCAAAGTTGTAACTTTATGTCGTCTTACAGGAAATTTATTACAAGGGAATATTTTTTGAACATGCATTTAATCGTTATTTTTCAAATGAAACTTTGGAAACAGCATAAGTTACGGTCTGTTTCTCTCAAAATTGAATTTGAACAATTTAAATCTGAAATTTGAAAAGTACAAGGATGTTGTTTAGACAACCCTAGTGGATTTTTAAAAATAAAATAAATCTCAAAATTAGCCTATCGGGTTGAACCATATTAATTGAATAAAATAATTGAAATGTACAGAAAAGTATCAATCTTTAAAAAAAACTTTATTTTTTAATAATATTAAAATTAAAACCTCAAAAATAACCATTCATAAAATTTTGATAATTTTGTAAAGTAAGTTAACTATAATTTAGAACATTTTGGTAAAAAGTATTATTTTAATCTTCTCAAAGTGTCATAATTTTCTCAACGAACATGATTTTGAATCGTAAAACTGAATGCATTTTTAGATTTTTGAACAATTCTCCACTAGGAGAAGTTAAAATAAGTTTGTAAATAATATTTTTTTTTAAATATAATACAAAAAAATCTCCAGATTTATAGGCATTTTCAATTGAACAAATTTCATATAAAATGTGAAAACTTTTGATTCGTGTTTCAAACGTAGTTTAAAATGCAATATTAATCGATAATTTTATAAACAAAACTATTATGTACGAATTTCAGGCAAAATTCTGAGTTTTTAACAATTTTGCCTAAAATTTATATGTATATTATTAAAAAGCTTATAAACTCAGTAAACTCAATAGAAACATTGATTTTTTCCTTGAAAACTATACTAACCTTAGTGGTGGTACATTTGACGTGAAAATAAATTTTGAACACCTTGATTTTAACAAGAAAAACTATGACTACCAAAGTCACCCTGCAATTAAAACTATGAATTTTTAACGTAATTATTTTTTTAAACATTATTGAAAAAACTCCTGTTTTTTTTTAATGGTGCATAGACCTTATGTGACCCAGTACATGTTTTAAAAATAATAACATCGAGACAAACCTTACCAGTTGGAAAATATTCCAAAAATTAATTAAAATCCCATCAATGTCACCCCGGTTTACGGTATTTTTAGATTTCTTGAAATCCAGCAACGTTTAAAATAATTCATAATATTACGATTTCTTTTAATATCATCGCAGGTTATTTTTCTACGATTGACTTTATTTTTTTTTAATATTTAAATTTATACTGACAAGTTTACTTAAAAGATGAGTTTTGCTAGTATCATACAACGAGATGTTTATTACAATGTCTAGAAATATCTTTTTTTTTATATTCATTTAACCATGTGGTCAAATCTTTCCAACCTTCATAAAACATGACTGCACCCCGATCACTCACTTTTACGGGCTTTGTCCGAGCAAATTTGATGACGAAACCAAATTAGTGCGGACGGTCCCTGTCCCGGTTGCTTCCTATTGCGTCATTCGAAGAAAGTCTTCACCACACACAAACACGCACACACACACATACGCCATGCAAACTAGCTGGCAAAAACTTTAGCCTGAGCCTTGCAAGCTGCTGGCTGGTTGAACGAACGAGAAAAGACTCACAAGTTTGCTGTCATTCGGGGAGCCTGAGAGAGAAAAGGAAAATGTAGTTTTTTAGGGGAGCATGACCATTTATGGGCATCACTTTTTTCTTTATTTTTGTAATATTTGTTTAAATTCAATTTTTTGATGCAAATTACTTTATTTTTTAAAATGTCTAAAAAGCTGGTCAGTCGACCCAGAAGGTGAAAGTTTGCACTCTTGCTCTATTTATGTTCCTCTCAGTGCGGTGCGGGCAGACAGAAGCCAGAAGAAAATTGTCTTTTTGGGCAAATTTCATTATTGAGACTTGTCGGAGAAAGAAGCCGGGCCAGCACCGGCACCGTCGTCGTCGTCGGTGCCAAGGATGCTACTGCTGCACCGAAAGCCAACTTAATTTTAATGAGTGTTGGTTTAATTTTCAAGCACCATTAATGCAGCCCGCTTCTTTCCATATTGCCTTTCGCCTATTTTCCTCTGCCAAGATGGCCTCGGAAAAGTGGTGGGGGTAAGAAAATGTGAATGCAGTTAAGCAAAAAAAAAGCTCAATCAGTGAAAATGGGTTCGGAAAAGTTTTCTCCGTTTTCAAGAATTTATTTTAAATATGGAAACTTTGCCATTCTCGCAGTGTGGAAAAGCTTCTTCCGGCCGCCGCAACCCAAAGGAAAAAGAAAGAAAGTTCAAAACTTGTGGGCTCAACAGCTAGCAATTAGGAACAGAAAGCGAGTGGTCTGGCAAAGATTAAAAGAAAGTTTAAATTGCTTTCGTCGTTGTTTGCCTGGAGTGGCTCGGCCAAATGATTTTCACCTCCGTGTTAGCTTTTCATTTCTTTTTACTCTGTAGAACATGTTTTCCAGAACTAGGATGTCGCGATTTTTTCCATAAAATTTTCATCCCAACAATAAGTTTCAATTAGTACGAAATCAGCACCACAGTCACGGAATCCGTCCAGCTAATCAGCAAAAACAGTCTTTTATCTCTCTAATCGACTGTTCATGCATGTTGAAAGGTGGCAAACAGCCGATCACACTAATAAGCATGAAATTAGCCTTCCAGTTCACCGGATTCAGATATTCCAACCCGTGCGCCATATTGGTCACGTAAACGTGTGTACTCGCTCCAACACATAATGCACCCACAGCTGAGCAAATCGAGTCGTCATCACCTGTTACAGGATATCACCAAATTGGCTTCAACTACCGCTCACCCCCTCGAGTTATCATAACATGCCTACTTCATGTGCATCAACCCCCCTTCTCCTTTTTGCCACGTTCATCGCTCTGGCAAGCGATATCGGTGGCACTTATTAGCACCTGCCCCCTTCGGGCTGTCACTCTTTTTGTCAATCACGGGCGCGCCGATAGGTGTGTACACATGGGCAACAGGGAAGGTGGCTGCTATGAGTCACTTCAAATTTATAGGTTTTGTTAATAAATGAAAACATTTGTAATTATTTCAAATAAAACTAAAATACATTCAGAAGGCAAACATAGATACAATTTGAAAAGCATAAAAAGTGGAAAAAAAATTAATAAAAACCCACCTAGCAATATACAACTAAAACTTACCTTGTAAAAAATATTTCGACCTAATTGGTTTATAATTTATTAAAAATAATCAAAATTATCTTTTGAAACTGCTCATTTTTTCTTAAATGCCCATAGCTAATTAAATCTGAAGCTAGTAGTTATCAAATTTAAACAAACTTAAAGTTCAACTTTTACCAAAATCAGAACATTTAATTTGGGCTATTTAAACAATATTTAAAGTAACTTTTCTTGATATGTACCGTCAGTGGGGGTGACTATGGGTCAAAAAACGATACACCTCTCGTAATTTCTTAATAACAAAAACAATTTAAATAACATCGAAAATCTTCCAACGTAGATTTGTTCTTAGATAGTTTACTAACATTTTCCCAAAATATGGTGGATTTTGATGAACACTACCTTAAATGCCAAATAGTTTGAAAATTGACCCAATCTCACCCCTTAGAGGGGGTGACATTGGGTCAAATGAAACTAGAATGATTCTCAAATACAATATGGTAAAAACAAGTCATCCAACAGTGTTTCTTGTTCGAGGGAATCGTATTGACATGCTACAATGTTTGAAGTGGAGATTTTCAAACATTTGGGTAGTTTTTGAGCAATCCCAACAAAAATTTTAGAAAAATGATTTTTCAAGAGGTCATTTTTAGCCAAAAACGTACCTCAACTTTATACAGCTGTCAAAATAACAGGATTTGCTCTAGGAACGAGATTTTTTCAGCGAAGTCATCTTAAGATGTCCCCTACACAACCCTTTTAACAGAATTCAGTTTAATTGAGAAGAATCTGAGAAATGGTGAAATCCGTAAAAAATCACTTTGACCCAATCTCACCCCCCAGACCCAATGTCACCCTCACATACAAGTTTGTAAACTCAGCACAAAACTGTTTTAAGAATTGATTGAAGTAAACCTCTTCTTTAATGCGAAACTTTATAAATAAAAATATAGCAATTTGATTTTAACATTCACAGTAATTGAATTATTAAATTTCGTTAAAAGAAGATACATTAATTACTGGTTTATCGCTATGGTATTTATACATCTAAAATAGTTTTAATTTTACTTTTAACATTTTTTTTGAGAAAATTATTTAAAATTCAAAATTCGCCATTGAAATAAAGTTTGAATCAGCCTTCATTTTATCACATTAAATTCTTTGTGAAAAAAAATACGTGGCAAAATAAATATTTTAATGCAATCTGTTATTAAGAAAAAAAGGTTCTTTTTCTATTATTTAAACCAAAATAAGCCTCTTTTTCTGATATGAAATTTTCAGGGGTTATTAATACATACAAAACTAGCATCTGGGCCAAATATGAGCATTCTAGGTCAATGGGAAGTAGAGCAAATCGGAACACAATGTTTCTTAAAAAGGCTGTAGCTTAGGAAAAATTAGATAAATTTTCAGTATTAAAAATTCATCTGACAGGGTTTACAACAAGCAACAAAATAAAGTGTGAAGCAACCTCATTGATTGAATCTGAATGGATTTATTGATTTTTTTAGTAAAAAAATATCATAATTTTCAAAATAAAAAGTGTTCATTCCAGATATCAACTCGATTCGACCTCGAGCTAATGTAGGACATCTGGGACTACCACCTGAGACTAAAACACTTTGGGTAAGGCAGTTTAACATATAAATTAGACATTTTTTCTTTTGGTGATTTTTTTGGGTGTTATTTTTTCCCAAGAGACTACTTAGAACCCATTTCTGGTAATAAATTTTTCAAATTGGTGTTCCTGAGTCAATTTCACATTTTATAATGTTAAAAACATCTTCGAATCCCTTTTTTTGAAAATAAGGTTTGTTTCCAAAGATACTAGAAATAATTATGAAAAACCAATTTGTTAAGTATAATTTGAAGAAAGCTTTTATTGCCCGTTTAGGAAAATGCCGATGGTAAATTATTTCAAATAATTGATTTTTAATTACCAGGATTTTTTAAAAGAAAAAAATATTTTTTTTTGATTTTTTTTATTTTTTTTAATTAAGGTATTTTTTATTTTGCCAATAAAACTAAAATTCTTTGTTTTTTTTTCAGCGAAACAACAGTAACATAACATTGAAAAACTGGACTTTTGACAAACTCATATTTTAAATAATGAATATTACATTAAAAGATATCATTCAGAAAAAAAATATATTTACCCAATGTCATCTGAAAAGATATTTCTGACTTGAAGTTAACTGAAATATTAATATTTAAGTGAATTTTTTTTTCTAAATTTTCAGTATCCTGATTCAATAATTACTACTACTTTTTATGAATAGACTCATATTTTTCACAAAACTTCGTGTTTTTGAAAAAAAATACTCGAAATTTCAATTTTTTTCAAAACAGTCCAGACTCGATTATCCGAAACCTCGATTATCTGAAGTTTTGATTATCCGAAGTTCGATTATCCGAAGGTTTGTACGGGACTTCGAATATTAAAATCACGACAAAAAAAAATCAATTTTTTTTATTTTCTTACTTTAAACATCGAATTCGAGTTCTGCGACCCCATTTTAGTCAAATTTAAGTGGTTGAATTATGTTAAATTAAAAAAAATGTTTTTTGAATATTTCATGATCACCATTTTGGCCGCCATATTGGATAGTTTCAGGGTCATACGAAAGCTCAACAATCAAAAATAAGACAGCGAAAAATAACTGTTTTTTCATCATTCGATTATCCAAAGCTTCGATTATCCGAAGTGAAAGACTGTTCAAAATTTAAAATTGTATTACATTCGAAATGTTTGAAAAAAATCTGATCCTTCGATACCCATATTTTGAAAAACTTAAATTTTGAGTATTTTTTTAAAAATACGTAGTTCTGTAAAATTCTAGAGTATTTTCAAAACTTTGAAACTATGAAAAACATCCTAATCGTTTGATACCCATATTGTGAAAAACCTCAATTTTGAAATTTGTTTCGAAAATACGTAGTTTTGTGAAATTATTTAGTATTTTGAAAAAATATTTCAAAATGCTTTTTTTATAATTTAAAAAACTTCTGTTATAACATTCGAGATGTTTGAAAAAAAAATCCGATCGTTTGATACCCATATTGTTGAAAACTGAAAATTTGAGTATTTTTTCGAAAATACGTAGTTTTGTGAAAGTTTTTAGTATTTACCAAAAATGTTGTTATTACATTCGAGATGTATGAAAAAATTCCGATCATATGATACCCATATTGTAAAAAACTAAATTTTTAGATATTTTTGCTTCAAAATTTGTGTCAATTTGCTCAAAATGATCTCAATTTCAAATTTTGCATCCTTTTTCGGTTGGACTATATCACTTTTCTTACATAATTTTTTTTTAGATTTTTTGATATTCTTGGCAATCTCCAAAAATGTTTGTTTTGCTATTTTAAAATTATTTTTGAAGTTCGATATCTCTAGGACCACTGTAAAGCCCAAACCACCCAAACCTACGAAGAAAAAGGGGGTGAGCGAGAGTGAAAATCACCACCCACCACCACAACATGTCACAATTTGCTTCCCACAGCTCCAATATTGCATGCTAATGTCGGTTGGTACGTTGTTGGTTGGATGGTTGCAAAACCCGGACCCAAGCCGAAGCCGGTGGCGACTGCCAGGTGTCAAAACCGTTTCCGCATTTAATGAGCTACGGGCTCTGATTGGGAGTTTTTTTTATTACCGGAATCTGTGACTTGACACGTGTGCGATTTATGCATTCATCATTTTGACATTTGTGTGCGAGGGTTGAATTTTGATGAATTTTGGTATAAATTAGCAGTTTGATTGGAATGTTGTTTCAAATGTTCAAGCTTCGAACGCTGGCTGCCCAACTTCCAGCAAACAGCAAATAGAATTACCCTATGCTCAATTGGAGTTCAAACATGCAAGCACACTGTTTGTGCAACGTCGATTCGCTTGAAATATTTATCACTGTTTGAATAAGTCACACTCGCTAAATTTCCAAACCAATCGATTATTCAACGGGTTTAAACCGGTTCACCATGTTTAGAAGAGAACTGAAAATACAAAAAAAAAAACTGTTTTGCTTCCGACACATGCGTTCCATGCAAATATCCCCCTCGACTTTTCGCACACTAAACCCCGGAAAAACTGCACGTGCACAAAAGCACAACAATGTTTAGCTTCTACCACCCAGCTCGAACCGAACCGACACGACGACCGACCATTTTCGTATGCAGTTTGTGTATCAAAAGTAAACACCCACAATTTTGCTGCTTGCACAAGAAGGACGTCCCTCCCCCTCCCCCAACTCCACAACCTAACCAGGAAAAATCCTTTTCCACTGTTCCTCTTTCCCACACCCTCTCAGGCCGGCAGACAAATTTCAGGACCAACATCATCATCACTTTCCACCTCGGGCATGGATAAAAGGAACCCCTCCACAAGACGTGGAAAGGCAGGGGTCTAAAACTGTCACGCAAGTTTAGAGCAACCCCTTGGACCACCACCCACTTGGACGGATTTAATTAAATTTCTATCCCCTCGAAACGCATAGAAACGCTCTCCTTCTTCAGCTGAATTTGGGTGAGGGTGTGTGCAATCTTTGACTTTGAGTTTGGGAGACACACACAAACACACATACACGCGGTAAAAGGGCTCAAAGCTTTCGTCGGCCAGCGGATGTGAGTGTGTCGTCAGGCGCATATCATCGTCATTGTTACGGCTTTGGGAAGGAAGGGGTGCCTTTTTTGTTGAATGCATAGAAAAATCAAAAGTTTTCTCGACTGAATAAAATAAACGTTTTGAGCTATTTCTTCAGAACAATTTAATTTCTTTCAAAACACACTGCATCGATTTTCGACGCTTCGTCGCCAAGTCGACAACCCATACCCATACATGATTTTGGGATGATTTCATGGTATTTTACCATCTATTACTGGGCAACCAAGAGCACATTTTGGTTGCTGGTATTTGCACAAGAAATACCAAAATTTGGTATTTTCATACCATTTTTAGTGCAGCAGTTGCAGTTAGTGAAAAAACGGAAATGATCCATATGCAACAGCCAAATCTACTCACCTGATGATTCCATGTTGTTCTTAGTGATATTCTTCACCACATCATGCATTTGTCATTGACGGCCTGTGCTTGAAGTTCTTGAAGATCCTAAAAAATAACAAGATTAAAAAATAAGGATTGAAATTCACCAAAATTCAACAATCTGTTGATTAACTCGTTTTTCAAAGTATTTGGTTATCCCAACTTAGAGAAATTTCTACGTTTTAAAAAAAAATCTAAGAAGGTATATCAAATAAAATATGAAAATCAGCTTTAACATTTTTGAGTTTCAAGTCAAATATAAATTAATTATCTCGTCAAAATTTATAAAAAAAATCCGTGGTTTCAGAGGAATTTGATTAAACCTTTCAATACCAAAATAATAATCCTTTCAATACCAAAATAATACCAAAATGTGGCATCCTGACTCAGAAAATTTTCCACAATTTCAAGTCATTTCTTTAAGGGGTATATCAAAAATGTTTAAAATCAAGTTTGAAATTTCCGGTTTTCAATGAAAGCATTCGCTTTGAGACATCATTTTAGCGCAAATATAATTATTTTGTCAAAATTGGTCAAGATTTTCACATGGTTTCTGAGGAATTTGATGAAATCTTTCAATACCAAAATAATACCAAAATGTGCCATCCTGCCTTAGAAAATTTTCCACAATTTCAAGTCATTTCTTTAAGGGGATATCAAAAATGTTTAAAATCAAGTTTGAAATTTCCGGTTTTCAATGAAGGCATTCGCTTTGAGACATCATTTTAGCGCAAAAATAATTATTTTGTCAAAATTGTTCAAAATTTTCCCATAGTTTCAGTAGAATTTGATAAAATACTGTAATACCAAAATAATACCAAAATGTGGTGTTCGAACATTGACAAATTCTGCAATTTTGCAATATCAAAACAATACCTTTAATTGGTATGATAGCACATTTTGCTCTTGCATAATCCTTAAGACAAATTTTAAAGGGTCCAGGAATACCAAAATTTGGTATTGATTCCAGAGAAAGGTATTATTACGCATTTTCCTTGTTATTTACCCATGCTCGTGAAGTTGTCAAGTTGGGCTTCGAATACTGGCGCATATATTTTGTGGCTCGAGATACACTCGTTTGTAGTAGCATGTCTACCGATGTTTCCTATGACATGTAAAATTTTTCGATTTTTATGCAAAAACTTTTGTGACATAGGACATTTATCCTGCTAAAATCAAATTGTTTCCCATGTGCTCCAAAAATCGCCTAAATGTAAACTTCATTTTTCGTTGTTTCGTAAGTTTATTTAACAGATTCCAATAGGAGTTTTCTTAGTTTTTCATCGTTTATATCGTTTTCAAAGTTTTCAATGCTCGCGACGCCAATGGCTATCTACCTAAAGTACTCGTGGTTGGGTGTAGTGGTGCGGTTGTAAAAATAGCTTTCTCTGACTCTGTCACTTTCATAGAAGCTGAATGGCAAGCTTCCCTGCACCGTGCGGCACACGCGGTTCACTTGTACGTCGGTTTTGCTTTGCGCCTGCTTTGTTCAGTTTACACCATCTCGATCGAAAAGATTTTTTGTTTTGTGCCTTGCACTTACCCGTGGTGTGCGTTGTCACTGGCGCATGGGAAGCTTGCTATGCTCGCGTTTGTCGTAAATGCAAGTTTGATTAAGAATATGTACGATCAAAAACATTATTTCGGTGAAAATTGCGTTTTTCATTTCTTTTGGAAAACATATCATATACAATACTTTTCTTATCATCATATTTTCAAATCATAAGAATTTTTGTATAATTTTGCTTTTTTTTTGTGCTGACGTTATAAATAAACAAAGTCGATGTTTTGAATAGAAAGAAGTTTTACCATTGTTATATTTTTTTTTATAAGAAAGGCTCTATCTCACCCCAGGTGGGATTTAATCGAGTTTTTCAAAAGTTACACTGGTACAAGATAAACAGTTTTTTCGTCAAACATAAATAAATAAGAACCTTTACAAACAATCAGGTTAACTTAATTTAAAAAAAGCAATTTTTGGCTATTTTGGCCACGTTAAAAGAATCGACTGTTTGCTTTACTTTCAAGGGCTGCATCTCAGCAACCATTGTTGAAGCTGAAACAAAGTAGAAGTAATTTTTAAACAGTTTTGCACGTTTATAAAAATTTGATTTTTTTGGCAACACTGCCAAGTGAACTTTAACCTTTTTGTGCCATTGTATCCAAAACATATCCAAACATTTTGCATCATTAGTTTGTCCATATAATTTTAAGCATAAGCATAAGCATAAGCATAGGTGCCCACCCGCAGTTGCTACTCCGTTATTGACCAGGACCTCCAGAAGTTACATCCACGAGCCGCGGAAGATAAGTGGGAGCTATCTTTCCTCGCTTCGCAACTTCTCAAAGGCCCCTATCATGCTGATCAATACCGGCGCCGGCCACGACCAGTGGTAGGGTCACGGGGAAGTGGATGGGAATGTTAGTCCGATACTTGAGTGATAGAGACCGCCCAATCGACTGCATCTCCGACAAAGTATCACATGAGTTTTGAGGGGGTTAGTAGATGGGTATGAGGTCAGGATTCACGAGTGGCAGTGATGTGACCATGAGCATTTTGTTTATCGGTTAAAAATTTTAAATCTTAGGCAGCCGGCTGTGGAAAGATAGATAATTGATCATTTAAAAAGTTTTTTTTTTATCGAACGCGTGCCAGCCGAGCAGTAGTGCTATGGGCTGGACTTATCAGTATATTTTTACAATTTAGATAACGCGAGCAAATTTCAAAAATAGTAAATAAATGACGCTTTACTCTTCATAAAATCGATCGATGCCAGTTGGAATAAATTTTTACGATCATTTACGATGAAAATTATCGCGAAAAGAACCGGACTGCGCGTCCCCTGAAGCACTGCACTTATGATGTCCAATAAGTTATAATAACCAATCACCCCATGCACACAAACAGCGACATAAAAGAAATGAAAATGAGCATGCAAAAACAAGACAGCGCGTCCGCGTGGTCAGCGCACTCTCATTAGTTTGTCCATATAATTTTCCATACAAATTTGGCAGCTGTCCATACAAAAATGATGTATGAAAATTAAAAAAAAAATCTGTATCTTTTGAACGAATTTTTTGATCGTTTCGATGTCTTGAGCTAAGTTATAGGTATGGATAAGGGCTAAACTGAAAAAATACACGGTAGAAAAAAAAATGGTGATTTATAATTTAACTTTTTGTCATCAAAACTTAATTTGCAAAAAAATAACATTTTTTTATTTTTTTTTTATTTTTGACATGTTTAAGAGGACATCAAATGCCAACTTCTCAAAAAATTCCAGAATGAGCAAAAAATCTTTGACCGAGTTGTAATTTGAATCAATACTGATTTTTTTTTTCAGAAAAAAAATCGAAATATTGGTCGTCAAAATTTTTCAACTTTTTTTTTTCGAGGTATGTAAAATCAAATTTGCAATCAAAAAGTACTTTAGTGAAATTTTGATAAAGTGCACCGTGTTCAAATTATACCCATTTTCTGGTAAATTTTTTTTCAATTAGTGCCAATGTTTGCAAACTTTTGAAACAAATATTTGCATAGTTCTGTATTGATTCAAAAATTCATAACTCAGTCAAAGATTTTTTGCACAACCTGGAAATTTCTGAAAAGTTGACATTTGATGTCCCCGAAAAAATAAAAATAGTGTTTTATTCGCAAATCAAGTTTAAGTGACAAAAAGTGAAATCAAAACTCACCATTTTTTACCGTGTATCATATTTCTTCAGTGTAGTCCTTATCCATGCCTACAACTTTGCTGGTGACACCAAATCGATCAAATAATTCCTTCAAAAGATACAGATTTTTGAATTTTCATACATCATTTTTGTATGGACAGCTGCCAAATTTGTTTGGAAAATTATATGAACAAACTAATGATACAAAATGGCTTCCGAAGGCACCAAAAAAGTTTCAGCCTGATTAAAAAATACTAAAAAAAATCGAATGACCGAAATCTGAGAGAATTGCTCTTTTACAAAAAATGCACAGAATGCTCAAAGTTCTTAAATGTTTTCTTCTAAAAAAAAGCCCAATCTTATTTTTTAAGAGTTGATGGCAGGTATGGAAACAAACATAAAATAAATGTAATATTTTATTTTATTTTTTTAAATTGAAAAAATGGCTCTAACAGTGCATGACGAGATTAGTGATTGTTTTCTGAAAATTTAAACATGCCATTTTTTTGCCAAAAAATTCGCGTGTGGTGAACCCTGAATTGCAAAATGCATTTTAAAACAAATACAAAATAAATCGAAAATAATTGCCCAAGGCCTTCGAATAATCGAAACTGTACTGTGTGTGTTACTTGGTTTTCTGTTAATATTATCAAAGTCATTCGAATATAAGCAAAACACAATTAATTCAATCTCGAGAACCTCTGCCATCCCTCCTGCAGTAGATGCAAGCTCTGCTTGATGCTGCACCGCACACACTTACAAACACACTCACTCACAAACTGAAAACTCGTGTGTGGCTTTTGAGATATGGAGGCATGAATTTTGGTTTTGTGTCCCCGGCTCCGGTCGCCGGAAGCGCTCGTCACACACACACACACACCCCCACGTCCAACACGAGTGAGGACATTTATCCTTAACTCGCTCGTGCCCAGGTACCGGAACGTGCCTTTTGTGTGCCGTGCCGGGTTGAATATTTTGTTATAAATTTAAATTTCTGATTATAATTTGCAAGAAAATGTTTAATTTAGACATAAATCACGTTAGAGCTGGCGTCCTGGGACTTTCTTCGACTGACATCCGTCCAGGAGGAGGCCGTCGGTCACGGAGCCGTTGGGACGATGGTTGCTGGATGTGAGTCCCCCTGTGTGTCAGGTCAGGTGACGATGAGCTCCGTTTTCATCATCAAGGAAGAGAGAATGCTCTCGAGGGCAGAATGGCGCAACGAGCCCCATAACGGTCAGGATGAGGGATCCATAACTTGCGTGTGTTTCATCTCTTGGCCAGTGACGGTCATCTGCCAGAACCAGAGAACACACGCAGACACACACACACACATGTTGAAAGAGGAAACTGTCCACTACATATATGATGACACTCGGAAATGGTTTATGGATGGTACTGGCCGCTGCCGAACGATATGGTTATGTGTGGTCTGGGTTGAGTTTTGAGCTTTTCACAGAAATGCATGCAAAAATAGGAAACAAAAAGCAGTGACGAAAATGACAGGAAGATGGTTGTGTCATCGTTTTTGTTTGACGTTACAGGAATCAAACCTGTATCCATAAGTATTAAATTTACATCCGTCTACACCAAAACTTGAGCATTCTCTGTCAAATTTGTTATGCAACGGAAGGCTTAAAGTCAAATTCGATTCACCCTAGTTTGATAATGTTTCAAGTTCAAATCATTTTGAAAGAATTTTCCAACGAATATACGCAGGGTTGTGGAATCGAAATTCGATTTGAAACCGGAGTCGGTGGGGTCAAGTACTGAAGCTGGAGTCAAACTTTGTAACGGAGATGTGGTTGGAGTCGGTTTCTTTTGGATAATACTATGTCATGGTCGTACACACGCATATTTCAAGTTCCGTGAAACTCCTCCCAGTAAAAAATCACAGTTAATTCTTGTTAATTTTCCCAAAACACCGCAGTTAAACTTTCAAAAGGTAAAATCAGTTGCCCCGAACAGCTTCCCATTTCAATTTAAAACTTCGCTCACTTTCGAAAATACACATCCACTGCTCGCTCGCACTTTCCCTTCCAAGAAAACACGCGAACACAAAGTTTTAATCCCGTAGGTGACTTCGGGCGAAACCGACTGTGTCACCGGAGTGGTTCAACCTGACGACTGCCAAGTCAAGTCAGGGCCAATTCCGGAACAGACCTTCCAGTGTCAACCGACAACAAAAAAAACTGACACAGAACCAAACTATCCGAAAGAAAGTTCGCAAAAGAAAGCAACTCCCTGAGCGGTGGACGAAAAAGCCACCACTTTTGCTCCGCTTTATCCCTCGAGTGCCACGTGTGACACGTGTGTGTGTGTTTGTGGGAAAAAGCTTTGGAAGCTGATAAGAATTGGAGCTTTGTGTTGGGGTGGGTATTTGTATGTGACTTCAAACACCCTCGCATTTACTGATAATGAAGAAGAACGAGGGGGGGGGGAGAAATACTTTTCTTTCACTTCTTTGTGCGGTGCCGGGTACAAAGACAGATATAGTGAAAATGGGGGGAGGGTTTTCCCCTGTGGGGTCAAGAAGATGCTGCAGAAGTACGTGCTTTTCCGGAGGAAAATGGGAAAGCTTTTTAAAGCAATCCTGGAAGCACTTTACGAGTGTGGGTAGAACTGGTTGGTTACAGCACATTTCAGCGAAATGTGCCAACATTAGGTTGAAATTCTATTTTCATTCAACCCCCAAGTTCCTGAAACACATTTGCTGTCAGGCGAGTAATGATGTCGTCCTCGGAATTGATAAATCATGTTGGCTCATTACAGGAAAATTTTGAAATTCCGACCTGCACAGATGGGGACGAGAAATGAGGCAGGAAAAAAAACTGGGGGAAAACATGACAAACATTGTTTCACGTCACGTTGCACGTCAAATTCAATTACCTGTATCACTGCTGAGCTGGTCAAACGAACCGTGAACCGAACAGAAGTAACTCATTAGGCACAACATAACTGCTGCTGATTACAATGTAAGCGCAGGGAACTATGGCTTGAAGGGGGTGAACTGATATTTAAACTTTTGTAATGAAATTTGATGCATCAAAACTGTTGAATAAACTTTTTTGTTATATGGATGCAAAATTGATTGCAACTTATTACTTATTAGCTTCCTACTTTTTCAAATATATTTAATTGAGTAATTACATTAAGGATTGATACCTTTACAATTTCATACCATTTATTTACTTTTACGACACATTATTTTGCTTAGAATTGTTTTAAGTACAGGTTATAATTGTTGGAAAACACTATATTTTTCTCATCTCTTTATATTTTGTGTTGCATGTAATTTTGCTCAAACGATTAGAATGATAAAAGTGTTATGTTTTATTATCAGAGCAATTCTCTCAGATTTCGGTCATTCGGCTGAAACTTTTTTGGTACCTTCGGTATGTCCAAAGAAGCCATTTTGCATTATTAGTTTGTCCATATAATTTCCCATACAAATTTGGCAGCTGTCCATACAAAAATGATGCATGAAAATTCAAAAATCTGTATCTGCAGAAAGAATTTTTAATCGATTTGGTGTCTTTGGCAAAGTTGTAGGTATGGATAATGACTATATTAAAAAAATACACAGTTATTAAAAAAAATGGTGATTTTTAATTTAACGATAACTTGATTTGCAAAAAAAAACTATTTCGATTTATTTTTTATTTTTTGAAATGTTGCAAAAAATCTTTGACCCAGGTATAAATTTTTGAATCAATACAGATTATTTCAAATAATTGAAATATTGGTCGACAAAATTGTTCAACTTCATTTTTCGATGTAAAATCAAATTTGAAATCAAAAAGAACTTTAGTGAAATTTTGATAAATTGCACCGTTTTCTAAACAAAGCCATTTTTAGGTAACTTTTTTGCAGGGCTGTGGAGTCGGAGTCGGAGTCGGAGCCGGAGTCGGTGGAGTCGGGTCTTTTTGGGGACCTGGAGTCGGAGTCGGAGTCGGAGTCGTCAAAACTCTAATAGCTGGAGTCGGAGTCGGAGTCGGCTAGATTGTATGAGCTGGAGTCGGAGTCGTAAATTTCTGATAGACCCGGAGTCGGAGTTGGCAAAAAATGTAATATAATCTACGAACTTATTTATTGTTCAATATTTGTTATAATTCAGGTTAATCCCATTTTTTATATTTTAAATTTATTTATTGAATTGTGTGCACTGCAATGACATTTTTTTGTTTAATTTATTTTTTGGTTCAAGATATTTATCAGATACCATGATGTTTTCGAAGCATTTTTATTGTGATTGGAAAGCTCACTGTCAGTATTTAACAAAAATAATTATGTTTTTTAAACATTATTGATCCTTGCACTGTAACTTGGATTTTGCCCGCTCTTTTCTCTCGCACTTTTGACAACAAAATTTCCAAAAACTAGGCAACCAGCAGTTGTTTATTTACATTTCCAGTCGCATTTTCCTCCAAACTGGACATTCGCACTTTAAAATTGCGATTGACAGGTGAGCAACATCGTCTCGCTTTGATCATTTTTTGAGAAAATTAAAATTTCTCAAGGCAGCTGACAAGTCGGAATAGTGCGATCGATAGCAATAATTTAGTGCGAAGTCCAAGTCAGTGAGAATTGCGCAATATCAACTATTATATCAATCTTCTACTTGGAACGTAACATGTTCATTTTGAATGTAAATAAAAACAAATCAAAGTGTCGTGCTCAAAACTTTTCCAACTGACAAAAATATCGACAATAAGCTAATTTTGAAATACAGTTAAACACGCGCTCTTATGCCTCGCATATGCAACTTTGCGTGTACGATTCATTGAATTTATTACATTTATCGATTACCCCAATGTTTACAATTTCTCTACAAAACTTTTAAAGTGTTGATCCTTAAATAATAACGTTGAACAAGTTTTTTTTAATGCCTTAAATCTGGATGATATAATTGATATTATTTAAATTATTTTTCAAATATCTAATCTAATCTAATCTAATCTAATCTAATCTAACACAAACGCAGCCAGTCCGATGAAAGCATGCTGGAAAGTCTTGTGATTAGATTACGCCCCAAGCACTTTTCTTGTCATTATTAATAATTGCAGTACATCCGAGAACACCCGAAAATGCATTGCAAAAATTAAAGCGGCCAGCCCTACTACGTTGTGTTTAGCGCAGAGAGGATTCTGAGAACGGATCACATTTCACAGAACCTACAGGGGGGGAAGGATGCGTGGACATACCGTACCAAACGCTCCTGTTTACAGTTCCATATGTGTTTTGTATTGTGTGTTAAGTGTAAAATATAGTGTGGTTATATAATCAATTAAATATAATAATGCAATATAATGATCATTTAATAAAATCCCATCACCTATATATAATAACCACGCACCCAAGCACTCAAACAGCGACACAAAAGAAATGAAAATAAGCATGCAAAAACAAGACAGCGCGTCGCCGTGGTCAGCGCACTAATGATGCCATTATTTAATTATAATAACCACGCACCCAAGCACACAAACAGCGACACAAAAGAAATGAAAATGAGCATGTTATTTAAATTATTTTTCAAATATTAGAATTTTCTCATGATTTGTATGTTTAATGTGTGTACTGGGCTGGATCACACAATGTCAGTGTACGTCTTCTCATTCATTCAAAAAAGCTTTAAAAATAGTTACTTTCAAAATTGTTTATTTCAAAACCAGGGTATCTTTGATAGTTACTGCACACCAATTTCTCATTACTGAATTCAGTAAAATTTACGGAAATCTGTGCTTATTTTCAGTAAATGAAAACTTACTGAAAAAAAACAATTGAAAATTAGTGTAGCTAGGCTATTAACTTAAAAAAATGAAAGTAAATTTAAGTAGGGGAAATTCTCGTATGTTTGTCAGGATAAGCACTCGCTCCTAACTCCATCCAATTTGCTGATTTTCACTATTTAAACAACTAATTTTGCATAACTTTTGATAGAAACTTGCTTGCTCACTTTTTATTGAGCTATTTATCACTCGATTCCAGTTGAAAACGCTTTTAATTAGCTTTAATTGAATGTCAAAGTTCTGTGGAAGTTCGCTGGAATAAGATGCTGTTAAATAAAATGGTCCAATTGTTGTGCTGAAAATGCGTTTTTTTTTAATATTTAAAATACAGATTAGGTGTCGGAGTTGGAGTCGGAGCTGGAGTCAACAAATTTTGGAAAGCTGGAGTCGGAGTCGGAGTCGGAGTCGGAGTCAGCTAGAGTTGGTAGGCCGGAGTCAACAATTTGTGGTAAGCCGGAGCCGGAGTCGGAGTCGGAGTCGGCTTAACTCAGAAAGCCGGAGTCGGAGTCGGAGTCGGAGTCGCTTGAAATATGACCCGACTCCGCAGCCCTGCTTTTTTGAAAATAGCAGCAGTTTTTCATTTTTTTTAAAGTGCACCTGTTTGCCCACCTTTGAAAACAAGTTTTTTGAAAAGCTGAAAAAATTCTCTATATTTTGCTTTTTAGAACTTGTTTGATACGACCCTTTGTTGCTGAGATATTGCCATGTCAAGCGTTAAAAACAGGAAAATTGATGTTTTCTAAGTCATACCCAAACAACCCACCATTTTCTAATGTCGATATCTCAGCAACTAATGGTCCGATTTACAAAGTTAAAATATGAAATATTTGTGAAATTTTCCGATTTTTTCGAAAACATTTTTTTTTAAATTTTCAAATTGAGACTAACTTTTAAAAAGGTCCAAACATTCAATACTACGCCCTTTTGATATATTAGGCGGCCGACCAATTGGCGAACAATGTTTTGAATTTTTGAAAAAATCAGTATCGATTCATTAATTCATTACTCGTTCAAAGATTTTTGCCTAACCTGGAAATTTCTGAAAAGTTTGATGTTCCCAAAAACACATAAAAAATAAATAAAAATAGTGTTTTTTGCCAATTGAGTTTAGTGACAAGAAGTGATATTCTAAATAACCAAATTTTTTTATGCCGTGTTTTTTTTCAGTGTAGCCCTTATCCATACCTACAACTTTGCTGAAGACACCAAATCCATCAAAAAATTCCATCAAAGATACAGATTTTTGAATTTTCATTCATCATTTTTGTATAGCCAGCTGCCAAATTTGTATGGAAAATTATGTGGATAAATCAATGATGTAAAATGGCTTCTTTGGGCATACCGAAAGCACTATACAAGGTTCAGCCCGATTAAAAAAATACAAAAATAAAAAAAAAGATCGATTTCGTAGAGAACTGCTCATTATGATAACAATATAATTATATTTATCTTAAACGCAAAACAACAAAAACAACTTATTTAAACAACACTCGTTCAGACTTGATTTTTTTTTCATTACTGATTACATTACTTAGGATAATAAAATTAGCTAAGCGTGTTTTTTTTTTAAATTTGCAATATCAGTGTCAAACGACGTAGCATTGATGTTTTTGTTATGAAACTTAAACGATTTCTTAAATGCCATAACTTAAACAAAATACTCGGAACTTCGTAATAGTATGGTTGTTAAATGAAGCCATTTTTGTAATGGTTTTGTAAAAGTTGAGTACCGTCAGCAGGGATTACATTGGGTCTAAGGGGGCAAATCTGGGTTTTTCTAAAATGCTGAAATGAAATGAATTGTTGTTGTCAAGCAACGCAATTTTTTGTGTGAATTTTCTGAATCTGTGTTGGTGTAAACAATGGAGAGTAAACAAAATATCATATTTTGATTTATTATTTGCTACAAGGGTTTTGAACGACGTGAAAAAAACGGGTAGCTTCAAAACAGGTGCTTTTTTAAATTTAATACCAAAATTTAGCTTAAATATCTCTTTTCAAAATATATTAAATAATCATTAATTACTTATTTTCCATAAGAGTTTCCATATATACCATTGTAAATAAGAAAATTGTATATTGCATGTAGGAGTAGAGAACAACACTAGTTCTCCATACAAATTTTGGAGAAAACCCGATTGGCCCTGACTAAATGGTTTGAAAAATTTCAAAGTGCACGTGACTCTGGGCACCCCAAACTTCATGCTTCCCTTCGAGTTGAGCCTGCTCAGTCTTTTTTGTATTTTTTTTTTGCAGGTCAGTGTTACCAAAAATCATTCTCAGAAATCATATCCCAAGTATATATTTTTCAAACAATCCATTCCACTTCACTTCCTGCGTCTAAAATATCCAGTTCAAAGTTTATAAAGCATTCATACAAACATTGACTTCGCTGTGACGGCTTTATTCTGCTAACCCAGTCACATTTGATCCCCGTGCTCGTCCATCCGAGCGCCCAGGTCCCAGTGAATACATCTGCACCGAACCGGAAGCATCCCTTTTTCCGGGACATGTTCGTTGCCAAGAATTATTAATAGCCACGTTTATGCCGCGCCAGTCCCAATTTGGGTAATTGCCCCAGGACCACCAGCAGCAGCCGGAGCAGGTCAAGCTCCCCACCAGTTTTGCATCTCTCTTCGCAGGGAGAGAACTTCTAGAGAAGGACGACACCAAAGTGACTGACTTATGAACTTTTATCCGGCAATTCGGCGTTCCTTAGCGTGGAGACTTGTTTGCACACTGAGGGCAAACTTTTGCGCTCCGCCGGAAAAATTTACCTACTTTCACGTTCACTTACGAGTCCGAGACGACAAAATCGTACTAAATTTTCACGGTAGGTGACCAAGTTTTCAAGTTTTCTCGGTGGGTGGGATGAAGAAATTGAGGGGGTACCCAATTTGGACCCAAATGGAGAGCAGAGGCAGTGATAAATGGGGGTCCGTGTGCAAGTTTTGGGAAAATCGAGGAAAAGCATTCTTTTGTAAACTTGCCAAAGTAAGAACTCCGTGGTGGTGGTGAAGAAAATAGAAAGTATTAGTTTCATCTGTTGGCTTACCGAAAGCAAGTGGAGGGAAAAGTCTAAGGACACCGGATAAGGAAGAAGTTCCCATCGCGTGGGAGAGGGAAACTTTGAGAGGGGAGGGCAAAAGTTTTTGCCATTGCTCCGTTGTGGGTGAAAAAAGTTGCAACCACGTTCGGTCAATATACAAAAGAAGTCGACGGAGTTATCCAGCCGCGAACTTGCACGAACGAACGCGTTCAAACACACACACGTTCGCAAATAGATGTAATGTCACCAGGGAGAGCAATCGGAAAAAGTTAGGGAAAGGGCGAGCTTTTTATAAACTTGAACTGAATGGGTTGGGTTATCGGTTTCGTGGGGATAGTTTAGGGTTGCGAGTCTTTGTATGTTTATTTTAGTTTGTTTTATAAATGTATTACGCAGATTTAAAGGGTTCCTGAATAACTTTACAAAATGGAGATATTTTTAATGCCTGTTATTGATTTAATTAATTGCTTCGTTTAAAAATGCATAGCAGATATATATCTGAAACAATAAATTACTGATAAATACTTACTGTAAATGCAAAATAAAAAACACATATAAAACATCAGTGTTGAACGCATTGTGGCAATATCAAGTGTTAAATGAGCAATTCTCCTCAAAATCCGGAAATGGATTTTATTCATATTTTTTTGATTTGGTTCAGACTTTGTGGGGTCCTTTCCTATGTACAAAGAAGCTATTTTGTGTAATTGGTTCTCCCATACAAGGCTCCATACAATTTTGGCAGCTGTTCATACCAAATGGTACGTAAATATTAGAAAATCTCAAAATATAAAGGAACTTTGTCATGGATTTGGTGTCTTCGGCAAAGTTGTAGGTATTTATGAAAACTATTTTGATTAAAAACTGGTAACTGGTTTTAAATAAACTTTTTCACAAAAATTGAATATCCTAAAATCCGTATTTTTTATTTTTTTATATCTTTTAGGGGACAAAAAACCACAAGTTTTGAATCAAAGAGAAGTATGGAAACGAATTGCGCTGCCAATTTATAATTAAAAAAAGTGTATTTTGGAAAAATATAAATTTAGGGCAAACATTTTTATGTTTTCAATATGCAAGTACTATTTTGATAAATTGGAACGTTTTCAAGATATAGCCACATTCCCACATTTTCTAGAAAAAATAACTCAGCATGGTCCTATTTTCAAACAAAATATTTTGAAAATTTTGGTATTTCTAAAAAATATGTTTGGCGTGATATTTCATTTTGGACTTTTTGAAATGTGAATCTCGATATCAAAATCTTAAAAAAAATTCGGTTAGACCATCAAATTAAAAAAATTTCATTGAAAATTGGATAATAAGTTACTGAGATATTGGCATTCGCAAATGTGGGAATGTTTGGATGAGACTTAAAATACATAATTTTTTTTTGTTTCTTTTTCTTTTATTCGCTGTGTTTCAGCAGATTTGAGTTTCAAATGTGTCTAAGGCAATTTTATTGGAAATTTTCTTAACAGATAAAAAATATTTTCAGAAATTGTCAATCATGAACACTATTTAAAAAAAACATAAAGAGAGATTTTTCAATTAAGGGGTTACAAAAATGTAAATCAGCAAAAATGTCAGAGGTTGGTTTGAGCACACACTTTAACTTTTTTCAAAATCTGTTTTCAGGGCATTAAAATATACATTTTCTTCTATTAACAAAACAAATTTGAAGACATTTTGTTGTATCATTGCCGAGATATAGCTATTTGAAGTTAGCAGTTTCAAAAAACGGGTGCCACGATATCTCAACATTGCTTTGACCAAATCGGCTCAATTTTCTGAGCGTTTTTCTCTGAACAACAAGTTGATTTACGGGTGCCACGATATCTCGAGATGAGATGGACCAAATCGGCTCAAAATTTTGGTGAAGACTCGTTAAACCGGTCCCGTGTGCATGACGAAGGCCGATATTCAAAAAGTTTATTTAAAAAAAAGATAAAAATATTTTTCTGTTTTTCATATAAAAAATCGCTAGTTTTTGATTTTTGTATTTTTTGAAAATTCAAAATTTCAAAATCGGGCTTCGTCATGCACACGGGACCGGTTTAACGAGTCTTCACCAAAATTTTGAGCCGATTTGGTCCATCTCATCTCGAGATATCGTGGCACCCGTAAATCAACTTGGTGTTCAGAGAAAAACGCTCAGAAAATTAGACAGTTGAGCAATTTTCTACCAAAACCGGAAATGGATTTTATTTGTATTTTTTGATTTGGCTCAAACTTTGTGGGGGCCTTCCCTATGACCAAATATGCTATTTTGTGTCATTGGTTCACCCATACAAGTCTTCATACAATTTTGGCAGCTGTCCATACAAAAATGGTATGTAAATATTCAAACAGCTGTAACTTTTGAGTGAATTTTCTGATCAATTTGGTGTCTTCGGCAAAGTTGTAGGTATTGTTGAGGACTTTTGAGAAAAAAACTAGGTACACGGAAAAAAAATTTGCCGATTTTTTTATCAACTTTTTTTTCACTAAAACTCAATTTCTCAAAATACGTATTTTTTGATTTTCGAGATTTTTTGATATGTTTTAGGGGACAAAACTTTTGAGCCATAGAGAAACATGGTCAAAAAATCTGCCACCGAGTTATGATTTTTTGAAAAAATAGTGATTTTTGGAAAAAATCGAAGTTTCATGCAACAACAAGTTTGACATTATTTTTTAATGCAAAATTGAATTTGCAATCGAAAAGTACTTCACAGATTTTTTGATAAAGGGCTCCGTTTTCAAGATATAGCCACCGATAGATTGATTTTAGCGGAATATTTGCAGTTTTTCAATTTTTAAAAATAGTGACCATGAGTGACCGTTTCTAAAAATATTTTTTTGAGAAGTTCAGAAAATTTGCTATAAAATTGTCTAAGAGACATTGAAGATTGGACCTCTGGTTGTTAAGATACAGCGGCTTAAAGAAAAAGAAACACGAAAATTGAAGTTTTCTAAGTCTCACCAACATAACCCACCTTTTTCTAATGACGATATCTCAGCAATTAATGGTCCGATTTTCAATGTTATTCCATGAAACATTCGTGAAATTTTCCGGTCTTTTCGAAAAAAATATTTTGAAAAAAATTTAATCAATACTAGCATTTTTAATCGGCATAATATTCAATGTTTGGCCCTTTTAAAATGTTAGTCTTGATCTAATTTTTTTCAAAAAAAAATTTCCGAAAAGATC
The DNA here is from genome assembly GCF_016801865.2 of Culex pipiens pallens. Classification (NCBI taxonomy): domain Eukaryota; kingdom Metazoa; phylum Arthropoda; class Insecta; order Diptera; family Culicidae; genus Culex; species Culex pipiens. The sequence continues at coordinate 33,353,404 of NC_068938.1, read as the reverse complement.
GAAAAATTTCACGAACTTATCATGTATTAACATTGAAAATCGGACCATTAATTGCTGAGATATCGTCATTAGAAAATGGTGGGCTGTTTGGGTGAGACTTAGAAAACTTCAATTTTCGTGTTTCTTTTTCTTTAAGCCGCTGTATCTCAACAACCAGAGGTCCAATCTTCAATGTCTCTTAGACAATTTTATAGCAAATTTTCTTAACTTTTTGAAAAAAATATTTTAGAAATGATCATTCATGGTCACAATTTTTAAATATTGAAAAACTGCAAATATGTCGCTAAAATCAAACTTTCGGTGGCTATATCTTGAAAACGGAGCCCTCTATCAAAAAATCTGTAAAGTACTTTTCGATTGCAAATTCAATTTTGCATTAAAAAATAATGTCAAAGTTATTTTGCATGAAACTTCGATTTTTTCCAAAAAACACTATTTTTCAAAAATTCATAACTCGGTGGCAGATTTTTTGACCATGTTTTTCTATAGCTCAAAAGTTGCGGATTTTGTCCCCTAAAACATATCAAAAAATCTCGAAAATCAAAAAATACGTATTTTGGGAAATTGAGTTTCAGTGAAAAAAAAGTTGATAAAAAATCTGCAAATTTATTTTTCCGTGTACCTATTTTTTTTTCTCAAAAGTCCTCAACAATGCCTACAACTTTGCCGAAGACACCAAATTGATCAGAAAATTCACTCAAAAGTTACAGCTGTTTGAATATTCACATACCATTTTTGTATGGACAGCTGCCAAAATTGTATGAAGACTTGTATGGGTGAACCAATGACGCAAAATAGCTTATTTGGTCATAGGAAAGGCCCCCACAAAGTTTGAGCCAAATCAAAAAATACAAAAAATAAAAATGGTTGAAATCGGCCGATTTCGTAGAGACTTGCTCAGTTGGCTTTGCGCATGGCAAAATTCTGAACTTAAATCGTCTCTAACTCAGTTAAATCATTGAATATCTTTATGAAACTTTCAGGAGTGATTGAAAATCATCTTTTTAGTGGATTTAATAAATTTTCTATAATATTAAATTTTGTGATTTTCTACATGTATGTAACCCCTTAAAATTAAACTATAAATGCCTAAATCTTGAAAACGGTCCAAACATCTTTGACGTAGTTTTCGATTGAAAATTTGATTTCTAGATAAAATTTACAAAAGGTCTTATCTGAAAATGAATTTTAGATTTTACATTAAAAACTGAAGTTCAGGCTAAAATTCTAGCCGAATCGGAAATCTTTTGATCTGGATTTTTTTGGTTTGACGTGAAATCACTGTATATTAAACCACAAAAAAAAAATTCCACGAATTTATTTTTTTCAGAAAGTAAATCAGAATTTATAGAAATGACCGATAACTGAATCAAATAGATGATTGCAAACAAGTATTTTTTCAAAACGTAAAAAATCATGAAATATTCAATATTTTTTATAATGGTTTTCAAAATGAGAAATCATAACTTAGAAACAAAAGTTATATGCATTTACCATTCAACTCGAAAAATGTGCTAATTTCAAGAAAATGCTTCAAATTAACAAAAGGGACACTATACTAAGGTGTTCTACGAACATCGAATCATATCTCTTATTCAAATCATTCAACATCAACGAAAGATTCCCCCAATCCCTGTCATATTGCAGTGGAAGCCTAGCTTTTACAATTCGCACATCGAGTCATACGATTTCAGCAGTTCCAACGTCAAATCCCCACTCCAAAATGTTTCAGCTCAAACCTGCCACTCGGTCATCCGCATCCGAACGGTAAACTTTCTCCCCACCGCGCACTGGATGATGAATTTATTTCCCAGAGTCCGGAGGTTCCACTTTACGACGGGGCAATTGGTAGATAAATCCTTTTTTTTGCCGGACATGCTCGATAACTCCGGCGGTAGCAGGATCAAAGGGAAAGTTCTCTTGCTCACGTGTAACTGTTGGTCAAAGGTGAGGAGGTGATTCGTATCCAGCTACCCACCAAGTACTTCTGGTCGGGGTTGGAAGTGAGCATTTGATTACTCCGTTGAATTTGACCGCAGTGCGGCTTCACCGGCAGTCGATCATGCAGCGGTTCTTGATTGGGCGGTTTCAAGCCACTTAGAGGTGGATTTATAGACTTCTTCCTTTTTTGATCGAGTTCAATTCGAACTCGAACTTCAAAAAGCATTTACTATTTCTAACTAAATTGAAATTCTAACCATCACAAATTCCTAAATCGCTTATCGGTATTCGAATGAATTTTCCGATATATTCCAATCTTTCCGGATAAAACACAACTCTCATCCACTACCACACAGGAACCTTCATATCAATAACCAATCCCACCCCCCGGTCAAAACTGTCGGAACCAAAATTTACTCCTCCATCGAGGCTAAAACGAGCCCCAGTTCACCACACTAGTTTTCCCCACCCACATTTCAAAACTATGCGCCAGAGGAAGCTTTGGACGGTCGCAAAGTCTGCTGTCCAAGTCCGGGGCAAAATTTGGTGTTTATCGATTTATCTGAAACTAATGACTGACCCTCCCCACTCTGGCTCCCACATGTGTGAGGCGAAGCGGGTAGAAGGGGGGGTCGGAAAAACTCGATCTCCCATTGTGGAAAAGTGACGGAGCAAAAAGAGACAGCAAGAGGGTGAGGGTTTGCCCATGTGTTAAACGAGTGTGGGTCAAAGTGTTGGCGAACTTGCATAAATCGAATCTCGAATAGAATTTAATTACTGGTAATTTGGGCCAGAGCCCCTCGACGATGATGGCACGGTTGATGGCAACACTGGTTGGTGGGATGGAAAGTTGTATTGGTGGTGGAAAGTGGAAATAGATCGGATCGGAGAGGATGTTTTGTTCGAGTGCTGAAAGTGGAATGAACTTTTGGCGGGAGGCACTGATTGGAACGATAGTAAAACATGGCGAAACGAAGTTTGATGAATTCTGCTGCATGATGGAGAAAAAAAAGTTTCCATTTCGTAATGAGTGTTACTTGAACTTTTCCCATTTGTTTCACCGATTCTGGATTCTGGTTCAGTACACTTTTTTGCAGCTCGCTCGGAATACTGATAGCCTGGAAGCCAAATATTTAAATAACCATACTCATTTTTTTTCCTTTTCTCTCTATTTTCAGCATGGATTACGTAAGCATCGGTTGCTGCACGTTGGCATTTGGCCTGTACGTCAACACGCTCGGCGCTGGATTCGTGTACGATGACAGGTAAGGTTTTGTGTGGTTTCCCCTCACCTTTGGATATGGAACATTAGGGTGTAACAATTTAAAATGGTCTCACTATAGTGTTTTACTGTGGAAGGTGATTCTGACTACTTTCTTCAAAGTTTAACTAACTAATTTATTATTTGTGAACAATGTGGTCAACTTATTTGAACTACTAATCTCACATAATATAGACATAATACTGAAGCTATTTAAAATAAGGAGTGCAATACCTTGACAAACAATGAATCATTCATACAAAATGGTGTTATCATCCTAGGAGTGGTTTCGAGTCAAATTTTTTTTTGACAATCAACCGAATTTCTGTTTCAATGATGAAAGTCAATGCTTTAGTATAGCTTTACTGAGTACATTTTTCCAAATAATTAAATAAAATGGGACTTGTTTGCAAACAGGACAAGACTCACACCTTTGGATAAACATTGTCAAGCACTCATATCAAACTGTTAGAAAAACTCAGAAACTGCCAAACTGTCAAAGATGTGAGTCTTGTCTTGTTTGCTAACAAAGTTAACTGTAATATAGCATGGCACCTTCATGGTGCTCAGAAACAATCCTTAGGAAAATTCTAAATTAAACTAATCTCAATTTCTTTCTTTTTATAATTTAGTTAATATTACTAAATCGGGAACAGATAAAAAAAACCTTAATATATTTCAGACTATCTAATAGATAGTATCTATGCTTAGTTTTCAGTTTTATGATCGATACTTCATTAACTTTCAACAACTTTTCACAAAATTGTATTATTGTGTAATTTAAACAAGATTATTTATTTAAAAAAAGATTTTTGCAAACAAACAAAACTGATTTTTCAAAGGCATCCTACTTTTCCTGAAAGCACATAAATTTTGAACAATTTCGTGGTATTTATCGAGGCGAAATTCAAGGCACTCTTACTCTAGCAATTTTATTTGTATCAAGTTTCAACAAAATACAGCATTTCAAGAATATTTTACCAGATGAGCAATATTCTGCACAAAAAAATGACTGCTTCATAACATTGGAATGTTGTTGAGCTTCTCACAATTATGAATCAACTTAAAACAACTGATAATTCAGCAGAAAAAAAATATGTAGCAAATAACAAATCCAAAGGAAAGCAATATTGGGTTCTGCGTTAGCAAACATTATTTTGTTGCAAATACATGCAATTTGAATTAAAACAAGGTTTCAAGGTATTTTTTTCAAAAAAATATTAAATGTATTAAATTGATATTTCAACGACTCATTTGGATCAATAATCGATTTACCGAGATTTTTTAATATTGGAATTTTTTATAATGACTATAATAAACATTAGGGTGGGTACGATTTTCAAAAAGTTCTCGGATCAAGTTTTAGTATGGTTCCCCTTGTAGGGCATGCCCATAGGGACTTTCATGCCAAATATCGGCTCATTTGGTTGTAAACTGGCTGCGCGCATCAGGGTTAAAGTTTACATGGGAATTACTATGGGAAATTGGAACTTTTTGTTCAAACGCTCCTACAGGTCTGGGAAAATCACGCGCCAACTTCTGGTATGGTCAGGCCTATGGGGAACGGTCTGGAGAACACTTTTCCCGAAGAGAGCATATGGATTCGTTGTCCCTAGACCTGGCGCATCGACAAACAATCCGATGTCTCCGGAATCAACGGTTTTCCCTGAAAAAGCATGAAATTTTCCTTAGCATGCTATGGAAGCTTGATGAACTCCGCGACGCCATACGTCAGGTAGCTGTCTGACATATGGCGTCGCAGTGTTCATCATACTAAAACTTGATCCGAGAACTTTTTGAAAAACGTACCCACCCTAATAAACATACCAATCTACAGCAAACAATGTAAAAAGTTAAATACTGTACATTTGTCCTCAAGTTTTGATAGGTAAAAGAACGTAATAAGATTTAAAATAAGGTTTGAAAATTACTTAAATTCTTTTTCTTTTTATTTGTAATTTTATAATGAGCAGTTAAAAAAATCAGAAGTAAAAAAACAATTTAAAAAAATATTTAGATACAAAATTAAATCACGATATTTGTTTGGTTCTGCTTATTGAGAAAATTTAGACTAATACTTTGAAATGTTTTGTATTGGCAATTGAAGAATAACATTCACCACAGAATTTTCACCAAATATTTTAAATGATGTATTCAGGGAGAGTATTATTTTAAAATGTTTTTTTTTTTACATTCCTAATTTTGTTTAAAAGTTATTTTTTCGCTGAATAAAACAAAATTTGGAATGTTTTTTAAACATTCCAAATTTTGTGTAAAAATGTTTTTTTTCTTGGAATACAATTGTCGAAATATTTAAATTTAGAAATTTTTATTAAATTCACTCAATTCACACAGACTAGATTATCCGAAAGCTTCTGAAAAAAATCACTTTGGATAATCGATTCGTATGTTGCATCTATGATATTTTTTTGAAAATGTTAACGATGTGGTTTGTTATGTTTGTTCTATTTTACTAATCATGAACATTTTCTCGATAACGATTTTTACATTTTAAAAAAAATATCTGTTTTGTTTATTGTAGCCAATTTGCTGTTAAGTTTTTTTTTCTCAAATAGGATTATTTCAGGAGAGAATTTTCGATTGAGATAAAGTGAACCGGAGGGGCATGAAAAAGATTTCGATTTATTTTTTCAAAAGTTTTTCAAACTGGTAAAACTTGTCTCCTGATTATGTTTAAAAACATTTTCTGAGGAAGGTCCCCTACTTGGCAATTTGTTGAACAACAATGATAAAAATAGAGTAATTTTCCACGAAATCGGTCTTTTTTTAATTTTTATTTTTGTATTTTTTAATCCGTCTAAAACTTTTTTGGTGCCTTCAGTATGCCCAAAGAAGCCATTTTGCATCATTAGTTTGTCCATATAATTTTCCATACAAATTTGGCAGCAGTCCATACAAAAATGATGTAAGAAAATTCAAAAATCTGTATCTTTTGAAGGAATTTTTTGATAGATTTCGTGTTTTCGGCAAAGTTGTAGGTATGGATAAGGATTACACTGAAAAACATTGATACTCGGCAAAAAAAATTGGTTATTTTTTATTTAACTTTTTGACACTAAAACTTGAAAACACTATTTTTATTTATTTTTTATATGTTTTATGGGACATACAATGTCAACTTTTCAGAAATTTCCAGGTTGTGCAAAAAATCTTTGACCGAGTTATACATTTTTTAATCAATGCTGATTTTTTTGTAATCGAAATATTGGTCGCAGAAATTTTTCAACTTCATTTTTTGATGTAAATTCAAATTTGCAATCAAAAAGTACTCTAGAGAAATTTTGATAAAGTGCACCGTTTTCAAGTTAAAGCCATATTTAGGTAACATTTTTGAAAATAGTCACAGTTTTTAATTTTTTGAAATTAGTGCACACGTTTGCCCACTTTTGAAAAAAATATTTTTGAAAAGCTGAGAAAATTTTCTGCATTTGGCTTTTTTGAACTTTGTTGATACGGCCCTTTGTTGCTGAGATATTGCTATGCAGAGGTTTAAAAACAGGAAAATTGATGTTTTTAAGTCTCACCCAAAAAACCCACCATTTTCTTACGGCGATATCTCAGCAACTAATGGTCCGATTTACAATCTTTTCGAAAACAACGTTTTCTTTTTTTTTAATTAAGACTAACATTTCAAAAGGGCCAAATATTCAATATCACGCGCTTTTGAAATGTAAGTCCTAATTTAAAAATTCAGAGAAGAAGGAGGGGGGAGGAGGATTCTGCGTGGATTTTTTTTCCCCCAACCAAGGGGACAACAAACTTTGAACGTGGAGCCGAACCTCGCTGTATCAAACTGTCACGTCTCACGTCTCGTTAGTCACTCTGAACCAATGACACCAGCACCCTCTTCCTTTAGTTGTACTGTCAGCTTGAAGGGTTAAAAAAAAGGTTGAAGGCAGCTCTGTGTACTGTACAGCAGTCATTGTTACTGCTGCAGTTTTAAGGTGTAAGAGGGTGAGAAAAAAGTGGTTTGAACTGGGTGTAAGATGTGGTTTTGAGAAATGGAAAAAGTGGACTTTAGAGTGATTATGGGCACAGAAATGTCAGTTGTTTGCTCTTTCAAAGTGGCAATCTAAATGAAGCTTTGGTGGATTTTGAATTTACAAAAATGCTCTTGCTTATCCTTAATCTTAAATCAATACAATTATTTGAATACAAGAATAGCAAAATAAATCGGATGTTTTATGATTAAAGCCCGTTTAAAAAAAGGTGCTGTGGTAATGCTACAGGCAGAACCATCATGACGAAGAACTTCGGACACAAAAGTAAACGATTTTTTTATAGTTATTATTATATGCGTTTCTTGGCCACAAAATCAATCACGAAAGAGTTATTTCTTAAGATCTATTTATTTCTGCTAAAAGATGGTCTCATGTTATTTTGACGTTGGATAACGGGGGCTTTGAGCTGAAGCCCCCTCCCCCCCCCCTCCCTTGAAATTTTTGGAAGACATCTGGGAAAGATGGAAAAAGAAGTAAGCAAGTAGAAAATTTCTTCTTCCAGCCCCTCCCCAACCAAAATTCTTGCTACACTCCTGCTCCCGATGCCTCCGGCCACTCCAGGTGGTCGCCACTACTGGCAAAATGTCAAATTTCATGTTCAGTATCATAATCCCTAAAGTTTGATACCCATATTGCCCCAACTCTTATGGTTCCGCAAATGTCCCCTTATCGGAATATCCCCGAGGGCCTCCAGCCACTGCAGGTTGTGGCCACTACTGCCAAAATGTCAAATTTCATGTCCAGTATCAAAATCCCTGAAGTTTGATACCCATACTGCCCCAACTCTTATGGTTCCGCTAGAGCGTCCAATTTCCCGTCCCGGGAAAAAATTTACCGGGAATTCCCGGGATTTCCCGTAAAAATATATTTCCCGTTTCCCGGGAAATTTGAAAATTTCCCGGGAATTCCCGAAATTCAATCGGAAGTATACATATTCTCAACTTTTTGAAACCAATTTTGTGAAATTGCTTTGAAAAAAATAATAAAAGAAGAATCTCAACAAAAATTAGCTCAATTCCAGTTAATTTTCAGTTGGGACCATCCACAAACCACGTGGACACTTTTTTGGAATTCTCAACCCCCCCCCCCCCCCCCCCATCGTGGACAATTTCCATACAAATAAAATCTTTTTTGTATGGAGCGTGGACAATCGCCGAACCCCCCCCCCCCCCTAAGTTGTCCACGTGGTTTATGGATGGTCCCGTTCTAATAAAAAAGAATTAATCGGAGGATCATAAAATTTTAAAACAAGACTAATTTGATATAATATTAATCTTAGAAGCATCTGGAAATAGATCTAGCTTAATGAAAATAAACTTTTAACAAAATTGAGATTCTTTACGTTTTTGTTTATCATGATCAAATGGGATGAAAATTGAATTATGTAGTAACATTAAATATTTCAAATAGGTTTCTGCAAGAAGAATTTCTTCAATTTGTTTAATACCTACTATTCAAGACATTATAATGGAGCACTGATGCAACAATAGGTGTTAGGGTTAAATTTGAAGAAAAAAAATGAAGAATGCTTGTAGAGTGCTATTAATTTATCGTACATTTCATCAAAATCATGGTTTTTGCGCTTTGAAAAAAATTTCAGCCGAAGTCAATTATAAACCCCAAAACCATGTGCCATAATAAAACCATAAAATATCATTGAAAAACTACTTTGTATTGTTTCAGAGGTGTCAACAAAATATTTTAAAAACTTGTTTCTAATATTTAAAAAAAATAGTTGTTTGAAGTATAACGAGAAGTTAGATTTTTCAGGAAAAACTAAAAAGCTTTACTATTTTGTTCAAGAGCTGAAACCAATATGATTTGTTTGAACAAATTAAGATCATTTTTTGGTTTAATATACGATTTGATCTTATAAAATCAGAAAAAAATATAAATTTACTTGTAGTTGTATGATTTTCTACATGCAGTCAAGCTTTTAATTGATCTTCACATTTATTTTAACCATTAAAGTTGCTTTCATATACAATTTTAATGCAAAATATTAATCAAACCCAAGATCATAACAATTTTCAATAAATTTAAAATTTCCCGGGAATTCCCGGGATTTCCCGGGAAATTGGTTGAAAATTTCCCGTTTCCCGGGAAATTTGTAACCCCGGGAAATTGGACGCTCTAGGTTCCGCAAATGTCCCCTTATCGGAATATCCCCGAGGGCCTCCGGCCACTACAGGTGGTTTGGATTGCTACCCTGCCTCCAGGCCATCTGCTCCCGGGCTTCCAAGCCGTCTGCTACCGGGCCTCCAGGCCATCTGCTCCTGATGTTGACTTGTCGACGTCCAGCAGCAGAATGAATTTTCGGGACTGACCGAGCCGCTTTTTGTTGATTTAGGTCGGGGACGTATGCCCCGCCTTTTTGAACCCATTCTCCTATACCTCCTTATTCGCTTGTTGCCCGTCGACGATCCGAAAATTATGAGGTAGAGTGGGGGTGATTTTAGATACATCAATCTCACGTCTCTCGATTGACTGATTGGGAAACGTTTGTTCAACCAACCAGCGTGCGCTAAGAAGAGGGGAAATTTGCCGAGAGGGAAGGTGAAACCAAAGCGTTTCATTTCGCTTCGCGAAATTTTGGATTGCTACCCTGTATAGAGCCCTAAGACGAAGTTCTTCGTCAAAAAAAACTGAAAAGATTTTGTTCAACCAGTTGAGAAAATTTCGCACAGGTGAGCAATTCTCTAAGATATCGACCGATTTCGACCATTCATATTTTTTGTATTTTTTTGATTTGGCTCAAACTTTGTGGGGGCCTTCCCTATGACCAAAGAAGCTATTTTGTGTCATTGGTTAACCCATACAAGTCTCCATACAATTTGGGCAGCTGATCAATGTTATTTTTTTCAATGTTAAAATATGAAACATTCGTGAAATTTTCCGAATTTTCCGAAAACAATATTTTGAATTTTTTTGAATCAACACTAACATTTTAAAAGGGCGTAATATTGAATGTCAAGCCCTTTTAAAATGTTAGTCTTGATTGAAAAATATGAAAAACATTGTTTTCGAAAAGATCTGAAAATTTCACGAATGTTTTATGTTTTAACATTGAAAATCAGACCATCGATGGGTTGTTTGGGTGAGACTTCAAAAAATTAAAATTTTCGTGTTTCTTTTTCTTCAAGCCGCTGAATCTCAGCAACCAGAGGTCCAATCTTCAATATCTCTTAGACAATTTTATAGCAATTTTTCTGATTTTTTCAAAAAAAAAAATTTTTAGAAATGAAAACTCAAGGCTACTTTTTTAAATCGAAAAACTGCAAATATTTCGCTGAAATCAAACATTCGGTGGCTATATCGTGAAAACGGTACCTATTTTTTTCCTCAATAGTCCTCAACAATACCTACAACTTTGCCGAAGACACCAAATTGATCAGGAAATTCGCTCAAAAGTTACAGCTGTTTGAATATTCACGTACCATTTTTGTATAGACAGCTGCCAAAATTGTATGGAGACTTGTATGGGTGAACCAATGGCTCAAAATATCTTCTTTGATCATAGGGAAGGCCCCCACAAAGTTTGAGCCAAATCAAAAAAATACAAATAAAATCCATTTCCGGTTTCAGTAGAGAATTGCTCAGGTTTCACTTTTCAACATTGCAAATTTGATAAAGATATCATCGATTGAAAATTGAAGGTCAGTTGGGTATAACTTAAAAAAAACTCATTTTTGTTAAAAGTCAGATCAACAATGTCCAAAATTGCAAATGGCATAGATTATTATTATTATAAAATAAAAGAAGACAATTTTGTTGAACAATTCAACCAAATACATTTGAATTGAGAATCCAATTTTACATTTAAAAATGATTTTTGGAATTGGCTTTTTTATGGTTATAAGATATCGATGCAAAATGTTTCTAACAAATAAAATCAAAGAAAAGTCGATTTGCGAAATTCTAAACAATTTTTCAATAGATATTGTAGATTAATGAAGTACAAAAATGACTTTTTCTCTGCAATAAAAACATTTTTCTATTTTTCACTTTTTAGCAGCGATAAATTTTTGAATTCAAGAAAATATTTTTTTGTACAATTTTGTTTTATTAGGGGCTTAACAATAAATTTTTTGAGTGTTGGTTATATTTCACGGTGATGTTTTATAGTGACTTTTTTGTTGAGCGTTATGACCACTGCGACGAATTAGAGGAATATTGTGGTGTGTCTCTTTTTTTTAGGCATATAAAGTATAGTAACTTAAAATTAAATATTTTTAAGATACTTTTTTCTTTTTTTTTTTGTGAAAAAATCGATTAGTTAAGGTTAAGAGGAGGTAAAAATAGTTTTATATTCAGGCTCAAATTTCAAATCCATGTCAGTGGAAGAAAATGAATTCATATCTGAATTTAAAATTTCAGTTCGATGTAAATTCAAAATTTTGTTTAAAATGTTACGGTGGCATAATTTTATGTTAGAAATTTTTTAAATAAAATTACTGTTTAGTTAAAACGCTTGATATTCTATAAAAGAATGAAAAATTGATTTAAAATAATTTTGAAATCATAGCAATTATTATCAAATATGGTGAGATAGTCACACTATTTTCCTGGAACTTTTGGAACATGTAATCTTGATGGTTGTCATTATTTTATTTTAAATTATATGGTGAAATGTTGGTTTTTTTTATTAGGCGATTGCTAATATTTTTTGAAGATTATATCCCTTAACTCTGGCAAAAAATAAAATCGAAAATGAAATTACAAGTCATGGTATTGATATTTGAATGAAAAAAGTGTTTTCGAATGCATTTTTACCTGCCCATGTATTATAATTATCATAATTATCATGTTAACTATGAAAAGAAAAGGATTAAGGATTGAAATTTTTAATATCATTTTCTTAAAATCTGCCAATTTATTAAAAAAAATCTTAGCGAACATATTAAAAGAAAATAAAATATTAAATTGAATATGAGAAAACTGCACAAAAAAAATATGATATCTGTGAGCTATTTGAGCAAAAACAAATTTTATGAAAAAATAGAACTAACAATAAATAGCAGAGAGAAATTTTATTATCAAAAGTATTTAAAAATCTGTACAAACAAAAATTACATTTCGTTGGCTCAGCTGTTATCTATTGGAAAAAAACTAATAACATTAGATATTTCATCCACTTTTGACATTTTGTTTTTTCGACTTTTTGTCCAATTTTAACCTTTTGACTTTTCCACCTTTATTTCTAAAACCTTTTACATTTAATCTATTTTTACCATTTTTTTTACTATATCCTTAGTTTTCAGCTTTTAGGAGTCTTTAATTATATGTTTTGTATATTTTTAAATTTGTTCGAAATATATCAGAAAAAAAAAACATTCAAACAAGCCAAACTGATCCCTTTTATCCCAAAAGGTCACACCACCCTTTGCAACTTGTGTTCTTCGATTTCTGCTTCCAATTAAGAAAAAAGCTCCTTCCCCAGCACCTCAACTTTAGCGTACTCCGTCAAGCTACAAACGACCACCCACGTCACAGAAACTGGTGGCTGGTTGGTTCGGGTAGTTAGATGTGACGTTTCACAAAACACGTTTCTAAATTAACCGAGCATGCAGCCATTTTTCTCCCTAAACGAATGTCGTCGCAGCAGCACTCTGTTGTGTCTGTTTCAGTAACAATGCGAGGTGGTTTGTTGTTTGGGATGGGGGGTGTTGAATTTTAGGGTGATTTTGAGAGTGATGGAAGTATTTCAAAAAATGAGTTTGAAAATTTCTGTAAAACAATTTTTTTTAAATCATTTCAAATTGAAAAAAATAACAGAAACAAAATTAAATTTTACTTTATTTCTGTTCCTTCTTTGTTCCCGGAAAACATCCCACCGCCACCATCACTTTCAACGAAATGCTCCTACAGGACTAAACCCAAAAAAGCAACCAAAAAAAAAAAGTAACAAATATTCATTTTAATTTCGCACGACGACTCCCGTCGTTGTCTTTCGTCGTTTTGCCTTCTGTCAGCTTTGTCTACTTTTTGCCAGTGGAAGTGGGAGGTTGGAAAAGCTCCCTTGGAAATGAATTATGACCTGATGAAGTTCCGTCCCGCCGCCACCGTCGGGAGTCGTTGCGTCAAGTGAAAGAAAATGTGAACCGACTAGCCCCCACCATCTGATTAATGCCAATTTTCGCACCGAGACAATGAACGTATTTATCATAATTTATAAAATTTTCCTCACCCGATTTCTGAGGATTCGCGTGGAAAAGGGGGGAGGGGGTGCCAAGGGAGGGAAAATGTTTGACGGTTGAATGCTAATGCTGAGTCGCAGCTTTTTTTTCGGGGTAAAATTTCCCTCAGTTTTGGGTGGGGGTGGACCTCCGGGATGCGATAATAAATGATGTTTTCTATTGAGCAAGTAATCAATTTTGCTGCATGATAACGACATTTGAGCAGTTTTTTCCCCCTTTTAGGTAGGAGAGAGGAAAGGAAGTGGCGAGGGCCAGAGGTGAAAGTGATTGAATGAAATATAAAAGATGGGATTTTTGGCACGCTCAAACACACACCCACCCACACACTGTTGCTGGTCATATTCGCGGCGGTTTTGTGTGTGTGTGTGGGAAGCGATGAAAGGAGCTTATCTTTTAACGGACCTGAAAAGGATCGCTTTTCCTTTTATCAATTTTTGCACGGGTGCCGCCGTGCTGGTAACGGCAAAAGGGAAGCCCAACAAAGAGTGACTCAGGGATTTCTGGGTGGGAAGCGAGCTTTTCTTCGGAGGGGAAAATGGCAAGTTTTTTTTCTCCCTCACTTTTTCAAGAGATATAAGTATAAAGGAAAGGGTAAAAGCTTCTGCTGTGCTGCGTCATTCTAAATTCATAAAATTCAAGATGCTTAATTAATTGTTCAAAACTTATGTCGGCAAAAACAACTGAAGGTCATGGTCATCGCGTTTGAGGTTCGCACGATTTCAACACAGCATAACTTTCAATTTGGTAAAGTGAAAGAATGATGTTTATTGAGCAAATTCTCAATCTACTTCAGCTTTCATTCCATTGCTCACGACATGCTGGAGTTCTGTTCGCATTGAAACTGGAATCTAAGCTTCAAAGGCAGCAAGCAGAGTCTGGAATTTATAGCTTTTTGTCATCTCAAAGTTTCATACGAAGGACTCTTGACTTCTCGTGTACACCAGGGGAGATTCAAAAATGACTCCAATTTCGTCCATTAGGAAAGGTATTTCATGAAGATTGAGCCACTCTTAGGTATAAAAAAAGAAGAGTCAGAGCAGAGTCAGATTTCGACTGTTCAAGATACCATCCTGGGGACACAAATCAAAGGAATTGTTGAAAACGTAAGCATTATTTCAGTTTTCAGTGAAGTAATTCTCAGCCAAACGTGGAAATGGATTTATTTCTTGTATTTTTTTAAGTCCTATAAACAAAATTTGTATTCTAGCTTTTTTAGTGTTTTTGAATAATCCTAACTGAAGGCAGATTCAAAAACAATCAAAAAAAATCTGGAAAATCTTGCACATCAAAATCTTACAATTGTGAATCGGGGAGGGGATAGATGTTATAAATTAATTAATTAATTAATAATATGATACATAAATTCAGATAAACTCGCTTATTTTTATAAAAAAATTGATCAAAATAGGCAAAAAATTAAAATCTTGGAAAATCTGTCAAAATCTGGAACAGAGTATGAAAATATTTCTTCTGGCTGACACTAGAAAAATCAGGCATTCCCAGATTTGTCTGGCAAACTGGCAACCCTGGGGTCTGCAATTCGGTTAGCAATGTTTTATTCAATTCAATTTAATTCGGTTTTATTGGTGAAAAATCAAGATACAATGAGTTATTTTGAAGGGCATAACAGAGTTTTGGAGTTTCTTTCAGCTGTGTGTTGCATCATAATCCATTTTGGAACAATTATTTCTTTAACTAAGGCACTAGCAAGATTAAGAAAAATTGAAAAAAAAACTTACAGAGCAATGTTTTATATGTTGATAAGATTAATTCAGAAAAAATACAATAACACGAATTAACGATTTCATTCAATTTTTAATGGATAGACTGATAAAACATGTATGAGAAAAATTTCGAATTTGATCCAATTTAATTTTTCTTAATATTATATCAGTATAATTTTAAACTGCAACACTTTTTGGTGAGCTTTTCTATTCTTTAAACATGTGTAGATTTTTAATAAGTTTAATGACAAAATATCTTGATAAGAAATAATTTTCAAGCATTTTAAATACTTTCAATTTAATTCAGTCTTGATTTCGTAACATTTTTTAAAAGTCTTTTATTCTTTCAAACAAAGGATTAAAAAAAAAAAATCTTCCAGAATATTTATTCTTGATTTGACACTCTGTCCTGTCGACCTTTTGTTCACTTTCGACCTTCAGTCAATTCGGCCATTTTTCAACAATTTCGACAATTTTTCAAAAAAAAAACAATTCTTTCGAAAATAAGCTTTTCTTTAGAAAACTCAATTTCTGTATTATACAAGTCTCCACAAAATAATTGCCAAAAATCAATACAAAAAACTATTAAAATATTCAAAAATATATTGCTTGAGGACGGACTTTTCAATCGGTTAGAAAAAATTCCAGGTATTGTTTAGGACCTATATAATAACATGTAAAAATCTTAAAAAGTGATATTTTTTCAAAAATAATGTTGCTTCGAAAAGCTATTCTAGAAAATGGTAATTTTTGATGATATTTTGTTTTATCTTTTAGCATAGCCACAAGATGGTCGGAATCATTTTTTTTTTTAATTCATGAACATTACGTACTAGCAAAGAAACAGCCTCTGAAAGAAATATTTTCGAAATTTTCAAATCAATTCGGTAAGGTCGTAAACGTGAGTAAGTGTTTTTTGGTATTTGTCACAGTTTAAAAAAATCATGATTTTTACGATAAAAGACTGTAAAATTTAATTTGACCAGCTTGTACCAGAGCTCAAAAGCCATTTTTGTCATCTGAAACATATCCAAACGAGAATTTGAATAATTGAATAATTATATTGTGCAACTAATTTTGTTGTGTGAAAGTCGAAATAAAAAAGAATATTTTTCTAGGAGTGTAACTATTTTTCTGGAAAATTCTAAGCAATTATATTGCTATATGTCTTTTTTTGGTCATCAAAAAGTACACTCAAAGTTTCATCAAAACAAAATAAAAAATAATTACTCATCCTTAATAGAATCTAAATACCATCATAATAATTCAAAGGGGTAAACATCTGTTTTCGCCCTTTTAAAATGTTATGGCTTGACGTAAGCTCAAAAGTTGGCTTTTGGGTCCTGAAACATATTGAAAAATTCGAAGTATGGTTTAAATAAGAAGGTAAAGGCTTTTTTAAACATTTTCAAGAAATTATGATACTTCTTGGAAAAATTCAAGCAAAATCCTTATGTATGAATTTCACTATTAAATGTTTTATCTTTATTCCCATCTTTATTCCAGAATCTTTCAAAGAACTCGGAATAATTTCAAAGCAAAATATGAGGGAAATATTTATTAAAATATATTGCGAGTTGTTTGTGGCTTTCTCAATCAATAAAACAGATCAATCGATGTTGTTGTTTGAAATTGAAAAAAATGGGCAATTTCAAACAACAAAATCGTTTGATTTGATTTATTGACTGAGAAAGCCACAAACAACTCGCAACAAGTATGCCAGTCGAAAACAACCATTAAAATATATTATTTAGTATTTTTAAACGAAATAAAAAAAAACTAAAATAATTTGATAAGGTCCAAATTTAAATTTTATTCACAAAACTATTTTTTTATTTAAATTTATTATCCAAAATTATTAGAAAATAATTGAAGAAAAGCAGAATTTTTTACATTATTTTATTCTGTCATTTCACTTTATGATTTATGCTTTAATGCAATGTTTTGTCTACTTGGTCTTATGTCCTTCGACCTTTATCGTTTGAAGAAGATATTTTTATGTTGTGAATTTTAAATTCATACTTGGAAATTAAATCATTTTTTTTGCGTTTATTATTTTCTGAGCTGAAGATGCAACATTTTCAAAGTCGCAATCAAGGTAAGATTCAGTTTAAAAAAAATGTATTTAGACAATTTGAGCCAAATAAGCCCAAATTTGTTAAAATTGGCCGATTCAGAGCACAATTTCTTCTGCATAATTTTAAAGTTTGTTTGAAGAATTATAAGAATCCAATCGAAATTATTTTTTAATAATTATTCAGGTATAAATAAATCCAATCATATCATCCAACTCCAAAGCAAAATTTTCAATTCCACAACGAACGATACTTCACTTTTGCCTTCATCGACAGCTTGTTTGTTTATAGAAATTCCTTGCTCGACATGCATCAAAGCCCTTCATTTCTCTAGAAGCATTTCCTAGTAAATTTCGATAATGAAACGCTCTGCCAAGTCCTCCGATCTGACAACGGAAATATCCTGCCTTCTGAGCCGGAATGTCATACAGAATTCACACAAACACTCACTCGCATAAGCTGCCTTGTTGGCTATTTGTGCAACTGATTGCAGTGCTCGACATCTGTCACTTGTGCCACCCACCACAAGGTAAATCAATTTCCCGAGGCCCAAGTCCATTTCCGTGGATCAATCTAACACTCACCCCCACCTTCCTGGTTGACCTTCCTCAACTCAACGTCTTGGCTGTCTCTCAACTCTCAACATTCCGTCCGATTGACCGCCACTTCATCTTCGTCGTCGTCGTCGACGTCCTCGAGTCCCCCCCAGCTTTCCTGAGAGCTTTGAGATTAATTTACAAGCGGATTGAAAGTGTGGATTCTCTAATACGATAATTCCATTAGTTTATCGGGCGGGCTGGATGTCATAGCAGGGCGGTAGTAGTTTTGTGTCGTGTCGAACAAGACGCCACCCTCGATACCGCAGCAAGAAGCCATTCTTGAGCTTTAAGGGACAAGGTTCAGGGAAATAGGTGAAGAAGGGAAGCCAATTATTGTCACTCTAGCCCTGCCAGCCAGACTTGGGTCTCCCTTCTGGTGGTGACCGACGCTATTTCTCTTTATTGATCGGGATACACTTAGCTTAATAGGGAATAATACAGTAAATTAACAGGAGGAAATCAAATTCAAATTACATCGGGTAGCTTGTACAAGAGTATGATATTTGTTTTTGGACACCCAGAGGATCTTCAAACCTTTGCGAAATTTGCATTAACAGTAAAATTAATACCAACTTACATCGAAATTCCAACTTCCAACTCAATACTCTACCGAACCTAAGAATCGTTACAAACCCAGAACCAGATTACGTAAAACGGAAAGCGAAAATTTAATCAAAATAATTTGATTGCCCTCACCGTGGGGGGGAGGAGCAAGGTAAGGATCCAATTCACCCTATAGAATACGTGAGGACGAGTTGCTTATTTTTTCGTCGGTTTTGCTGACACCACCCACGTGGCGGTCAGGACACAGGTCAAGCTAGTCCCATAAATAGTGTCACTCAATTCAATTGACCACGCAGTGAAGTTAGTGGAGCACCGATGAAAATGAATAATTTTAAACAAGACAGTTCTACTTAATATTTGAACACATTTTTTTTAGATTACAAACTAACATGCAAAACATCTGTGGTACATAAGATATTTCGTTGATAATGTTGAAAATCACGCAAAAAAAATAATTTTACCATTTACAATCAAACCTTATCACATACTTTTTATGAGTGAGGAGCATCAATCAATAAAAAGAAGAAGAGGTTGAAAGGAGGAAGAAGAAGTGACTACCTTTATGGGTTTGTGGTTGTGGGTGGTAGTGAACAGATAAGTACATTAAGAAGATTTATATTCAAATTACACCGCAAACACCCGCCCACACACACACACGCTCTCGGCACACTTCATCAACTGAGCTGAACATAATAGATTGGTGGGGGGATCGGGAAGTAGCCATCTTGGCTTCGGTCGTGTTGTGCATCGCCGCGTTAAATTAGAAGGATTTTTCATTGCATTTGTCGTTTTTGTGGCCGTGAAATGGGTACAATCAGTGGAATGAGTGATGGGCTATTTGGGAAAAGTGAAGTTTTCTCGGATATTGCGGTTTTAAGTGTTTTTCCTGCGATTTTGTTTGGTGGAGTTGCCGATCGTGGGAGGGAGAGGGTGAGAGGGAGTTGACTAGTGTGTGTGCTGTCTTGGTTCGCCGATGACAGCGACGAAATCGTGCCACTGCCGAAGCAATGACAGGAGGTGGATTCTGCTACAGCGTCGCGAGTGTTGGGTCAAACGTCATTCGATGTTGGGGTGTAGTTTTCGAGAAGGGCCAAATTTGAACATGCAGACTTTCTGCAAACCTACAGATTTTTGATCGAATGGGCCAAAAAGCAGTAAGAGAGAAAGTTCTGCGTCGTGCCTGGATATGGTCGTCGCTTGTCCGGCGCAGGGATGTGGCTCCACTGGCCTCGTCGTCAGCTGAGTGAACTTGCTGTGAGCTGCTGCTTGCCGTAATCGTTGCTGGACTCGGGTGAGAGCGTTCTTTATTTTACTTTTTTCTATTTTTAGTTTATACTTTTGTCGCGTTCGGTTCCTTTTGTTTATTTTTTAATTATTTTAACTGAATTGAAACAGTATTTTATTTTTATGTTTTGTATTCATAACTTCATCGCTTCCGTAAACGTAAAAATGAATCGTACTGGAATAAATGATGATTGTAATTTAGGCGCATGGATCTTTTCTTTCCACAGCCGGCTGTCTAAGATTAGATCTCAAACAAATGTTCGCGTCGGGATTAAAATATAAAATACACTGAAATAATAATAACACTTTCTCAGCAGCATCCGACTGCTTGCTTTGAGAATAAATTTTCAATCCTGTTAAAATAATAAACTTTACTTAATCTAAACGGGAATTGTCTCAACAGCAGCATCCGATTGCTTGCCTTGAGAATAAAAATCTAACAGTTAACTTCATTTATGCCAATGGTCGTATCGCTTGCTTAGGGTGAATCCCAGACCTTTACCCATCACAACTACCAACTCCACGCGACATTTACGCATCCTTGTTGTTTAAATTCAATTAAATTTGATCAAATGGTCAGTTTGATCGAGTTCCACAATAAGGTTGGGAAAAAGAGCCTGCGGTTTCGCTACCTTTTTCTAAGTAAATTCAGCATCAACACTTTCCGTGCTCCTAATCCTTATTCCTCTCCCGGTGAATGGTGGAGATGGGAGCGGCCGGCAATGGATGGCTCTCATGGTGCTACCTGTCCTGTTCTGGTAGAATTGGTTTTAATTCCCTCTAATCAATTTCTAAGCAACCTGGGCAGGACAATTAACACACATACATGACGAAATCCAGTCTGCAACCCGCTAAGATCACCATCTCCATGCGAATGCGAATGCGAATGCGAATGCGAATGAGCTGAACATAATAGATTGGTGGTGCTGGTTGTGTGGTTAGGATAATGTTGAGGACTAGAAAGTGATTACACTGAAGCATTTTAGAGGATGATTAAGAAATTGTAACTTTTAAAAAAATTGCGGAATAAAAATACTAAAAATGGAACAAGACAAGCAAAATCAATACAATAGTTGCTCAAATTGACTTTCTGAACATGGAAAAACATAAAAAATAGAATTGTGACAGTAGAAGTTTTTCTTTTCGTTGAATTGTACTCGATGAATAACATTTTGTATTTTTAAAAAATCTGGTACTACCATGGGTGATAAAAATTTGATGAAATGAAAGATTGATTGTGGATTGAGGTTGATTTTGCGTACAATTTAAAACATTTATTTCTCTAGAGAAACGTCTTTTTACGCGATGCGTTACGTTTTTCTAATTTGTCAATTTATCTGGCATGACCTAACATTTTTGCAATTTGTACGTTTTGTGCAGATACACAAAACGCATTTTGAAGTCTTTTATTAAGTTGAAAACCATGTCACGGAAACCATATTATAAATAATGTCATCTGATAACATTCTTCAATTATTTTAAAACATTGAGTTTTGATTAAGTTTAGAAAAAGTTGTTCAAGTAAAAAACACGAGACGATAGAAAACAAAAAAATGAGACCTGTTTTAGAAACGTTAAATATTTGTCGTTAAAAACATATTTTCAGCATGACTTTCTGCTTAACCCTCTACTGCCCAAATTTTTGGAGGTCATTTTGAGCAACTTTTGTTCTACGAAAAGCTTTACTTCTCTTGTTTTATGTTTTTGTTGTTTCATTTTTAGTATTTTAATCTGCATTTATCTTGCTTAGTTTATGTTTGGTTTTGGTAGTATTTGGCCTACTCTACCACCTCCTTTCATTACATTTTGCCTATCTAATTTTTTCATGTTTTTTCAGTAATTTTTTCAACTTTTTGCATGTTTTTCACATGTTCTGCTATAAATGGCACCATTATCATTTAAATTGTAAATAAATGCGTAGAGGCATAGTCTGGGGCACTAGAAAAATTACTGCATACTTCTTTTAACTTAAAATATAAGAAATGTTAGTAAAAAACACTGCTAAAGTTGACCTCTAAAAAAATGACATTTTTAAAAACATTGGCAAAGTCACATAAAACAAGTAAAACTTCCAACCCATAAATTTTCAAAAATTTTAAGAGTTCTTCTTTCCAATGCTTTTTAAAGATCAAAAATTGGTTGAAAAATTGATTTTTGGCGATTTTTTAAATCGAAGCCCGTCTAAAGGCGGGGTTAGGTTGTAGAGGGTTAAATTTTTGTGGCATGTCATTAAATTTTGCTCACACCTAAAAAAAACGAAACTATTGGCACAACGCCCCCCGGGGCATGGCCTTCCTCTAACGTGGGATTTCTGCTCCAGCGCCTCTGACGAGACAGGAGAAACCGGGACCGACGTTTTACTTCACCATCCGATAGAAGCTCAGTGGATAAGGCGGGAATCGAACCCGCGTCTCATAGCATCATCGGGATCGGCAGCCGAAGCCGCTACCCCTGCGCCACGAGACCCACGAGTGCGCTCACACCTAACCTGGTTCAAATTTTCCTAAAGTGATAAAGTATAAAATTTCAGATTTCAAGCCTATTTTACAAAATTTTGAAGCAAAATCACAACATGTTTTAACACTATTACAGCTTATGAATTTATGATTTCCCATATTGTTATGACTTTTTTCAAAGTGTGGTCTTAAAATTAATAATTTGGATGAGTCCAAAGTTGCCCTATTTTCATAATCTGCAAAAATAATCGATTTACAGTGTATTTAAGTTAATTTAAATTCAATTTTATGTTTTAAGGCAAATTTGAATTTTTAGCGGCTGCTTTTATTTTTCTATTTCTGGGGAAATTGAGGAAAATTTAAATAAATTTAGCCATGGCCTTTCCCTGGAAATTTATAAGTTTCGTGAGAATTCGGAAATTCATGCGGAATTTTTACAGGCACATTTTTTTTTAATTTAAAAAATTAAGTGAATGAACTTAATTTGTCTTTATTAAATTCAATTTACTGTTCTTATTGACCTTACCAGTTCGAGTGAAAATTTCATGAATTTTTTTTTTTAGAAGATATTAGTTTCTAAAGCATTTACAAGTGGACAACTTTATATACAATTTTATGAAATGAAAATTACAATTTTGTAAGCTTATCAAGCGAAAATGGTTTTTTTTTTTTTTTTTTGAAGATAAGGTACCTCTTCCCGCCAAGATCAAATTTTTTTTTGGTTTTAAATGTAAAGAGCACTACATCTACCAAGGGCGTAAGAAATTTAAAAATGAATTTACTATACTATTTTACGAAAAAGAAAATTCTTTTAAGCGAAGTAATTAATTTTGCTGAATCATAAAAAAATCATTTAAAAAAACTATAATATAAAAGATGCCCTAAAATGCACACAAATTTTAATAACCCACGCCAAATATTTGAAAACGTTAACTTGTGATTGCATAAAAATGGTATTTCAAGTGAAAGAGATTCATGAGATCAAACCAGCAAGACTTGGTCTGTAAAAAATATTTGCCATGAAAAACTTATTTTCAGAATATTTTTTTTCATTTAAATTTATTGCAATGAAAAAAATGTTTGCTGCATACTTTTTTTATTTCAACTTAATTATCATCATATACATCATTTTTCCTTCAAACTGGTCACAGAGACAAATTTAAAAGCAATTTTATTCATTTAGCTTACTTTGAACAATGTGAATGAAAAAAAATGTCTTCTGCACAGCAAAAAAATGTGTAAATTTGGAAGGTGTAATTTTAGAAGGTTGAATATTACCTCTTTAATGATGTAATTTTACCTCTATTTAGACTGAAAAAGCGACATTACACCAGAATAGTGGTAAAATTACACATTTTCAGAGGTAAAATTACACATTTTTTCTGACATAAAAGATGTACCCCTTTTTAGATGAAATTTTACCATGATTTTTTTTTCTGTGTGCTTAACGAAAAAATACTGATCAAATTTTTGGATATTTTGACTGAATTTAAAGACAGCTTAAAAATTAAGAAAATCAATATATTTTCTTGTAGTCGTATTTTTTCACACTTATTTTGACGATTTAAGTTGCTATTCTATACAATGTTGCAAAATACTATCCAGAACCAGGATCAGAACAATTTTTAATAAATTTCTTATTTCCCGGGAATTCCTCGAATTTCTTCCGAAAAATTGGACGCTCTAATGCAGTCCTATACAAATTTGTTTTCAAAATACCGTGATTAGAACAATCTTCAATAAATTTGAAATTTCCCAGGATATTCCAGGGAATTTGTTGAAAAATGTCTCCTTTACAAGCTCATAACATGTTGTATACTTTTTTCGATGCACTTACTATTTTGGTTAGTCGTTAATTTATTCCAATAAAGTTTCTCCAAAAAACTTCCCACACTGACCCAATTACGACTCACTCATACCATCCTTTTGAAAAGTTTCCAACTCCCCCAAATCATCGACCCCGGAAACGAAAAATCCGCCTCCCACCAGCCTACCGGCAATCATCACTTAAATGAACACACCGGCGGCGATGGCTCGTTAATGAAATCAACTCTGACATCTGCTCAATTATTTTTCAATTTTCCCCCGGGGGCCGTCGGTTGGTGGTGGGTTGGTCGGTCCCATAAACTTGTCCGATCCCTCTTTTCAGGTGTCACGTGGTAACCCACAATTGGGGGGTAGTTTGAAAAAGGTAAAAATGAGTTTTTCCGACACGCCCTCACCCCTCATTCTACTACATGTCTAAATAGGGGGAACAAGCCACGCTAGTTTAAACATGTCCCGATTTTTCACCTCCCCCAAACACGAAACTTGTTAGTCGAACCCCGGCATTGTTGGAGTTGTCGGTGTGCTGGTCAGGGGGCAAACTTTGAAAACCCGTGTAAGTTTTGTACTACGGAACACCTGTCATATCGTTTTCAACGCGGAAAACCAGGGAGAAGCGTGAGGGGGAAAACTCAACAATAAACTATTCAATCGAACATTGGTTCTGACAGCGTGGCGGGGGCGGTGAAAAGGTACAATTGAAAAATGAAATCCCAAAAACAGAAAAAAAACAACAACAATCAGCACGTTGTCCACGGTGTTGAAAGGTGGATTTTCCCGCGCAAGGAGCGCGCACGATTGCATAATTGAAATCAGTTTGGCAACCGAAAAAAAAGCAAATCACGACGAGCTCGTTTTTCTACGCTCAAGCCATTATGATAATGAAATATTTCAATTCGAGAGCCTCCGAATGTCAGCGTTGCGAAACAAAGGGAATAAATCATGACAGAATATTAGCCCATCGGCTTCGGAAGCAGAAATGAATAAATTTTGGCCGAGGTTAAGCTGAGGTGGGTAGGGTAGGTTTGCCTATTTTTGGACGAAGGAAACTTTCCGTGGAAATGAGTTTAAAAAAGTACTATGATTGCATCATTTATCCTTCAAATTTGTTCGACTGCTGTTCTCAAATACAATTTTTATGGTTGCAATTTCTGTCACTGAAAAAAACGATATGACATTCAACGAGCTTCAACATTACGTTTCATTTGATTATTTCTGCTGGCAAGGGTTTGATATGATAATATTGATTTCGTTTTATTTATCCATGGAATGGATTGCTTGCATTTCAGGGTGGATTTCAATTGTATGAATTGAAATAATTGATTTAAATTGATATAAAAGGAGAATTTAAGTTGAATAATGGCGATGCTAACATCCAGAAGATAGAATGAATTTCGAAACTAATATTTTTTCAAGTTGATTGTTTTTCAGTCAGGATTGAATTTTGATAAACTTCCTGTCAATAAAACAAAAAACAAAAAAAAAAACAAAAAATAAAAAACAAAAAACAAAAAACAAAAAACAAAAAACAAAAAATCAAAAAACAAAAAACAAAAAACAAAAAACAAAAAACAAAAAACAAAAAACAAAAAACAAAAAACAAAAAACAAAAAACAAAAAACAAAAAACAAAAAACAAAAAACAAAAAACAAAAAACAAAAAACAAAAAACAAAAAACAAAAAAACAAAAAACAAAAAACAAAAAACAAAAAACAAAAAACAAAAAACAAAAAACAAAAAACAAAAAACAAAAAACAAAAAACAAAAAACAAAAAACAAAAAACAAAAAACAAAAAACAAAAAACAAAAAACAAAAAACAAAAAACAAAAAACAAAAAACAAAAAACAAAAAACAAAAAACAAAAAACAAAAAACAAAAAACAAAAAACAAAAAACAAAAAACAAAAAACAAAAAACAAAAAACAAAAAACAAAAAACAAAAAACAAAAAACAAAAAACAAAAAACAAAAAACAAAAAACAAAAAACAAAAAACAAAAAACAAAAAACAAAAAACAAAAAACAAAAAACAAAAAAACAAAAAACAAAAAACAAAAAACAAAAAACAAAAAACAAAAAACAAAAAACAAAAAACAAAAAACAAAAAACAAAAAACAAAAAACAAAAAACAAAAAACAAAAAACAAAAAACAAAAAACAAAAAACAAAAAACAAAAACAAAAAACAAAAAACAAAAAACAAAAAACAAAAAACAAAAAACAAAAAAACAAAAAACGAAATGAGCATGAGCATGAGAGACCACCCATGGTTGCCCCTCCGTTGCTGAACAGAACCGTAAAATCCTTTCTGCACTACTGATCATAGGCTTCGACGATCTAGTGGTGTTTCCCTTATCAACAGCATTTATGAATGCGCCGAAAAGACAAAACACCATGATTGCTAAAACTAGATCAGTTGCGAATAGGTAACAGTCATTGGCCACCAACGGCGCCCACCATGTCAGTTTGTAGATCTCGATTTTAAGGGACGGGAATGTTAGTTAGCGCAGGTTGCTACTAGGGCAGCTGATTTACTCTGTGCTTACACCCCACAAGCGCCAGGAACCTGAAAATTTGTTAGTAGGATAGGGTGCTTGGTCAGGATTCATCATAGAAGATGATGATGCGACCCAAAATCGTAGTGTTTGTTGAAAGGTTTTATATATTATTCTCAAGGCAAACAATCGGATGCTGCGGATGAGACATTTCCCGTTTAACTGTTGTTAAATTTTAAATGAAATGGTTTAATCTTAGACAGCCGGCTGTGGAAAGATAAAGCCAAATAATGTTTATTTATAGAATGAGGTGTTAAACGCAATGCTGCAATGATAGCGTAGTCTGATTTTTAATTATATAACCATTTAATTCATAAATTTGTTACGGAATAGACGCTACGAACTCAACCATCAAATGCCTTCCGATCTTCTTTCTGTTAGCTAGATGAGGTGTTGATTTTCGTTGCCTCTCGAGCTACGATGCTATGGAGAGGGCTAACAAACAAACAACCGACGTCGAGCCCTCCGAGCTACGGAGCTATGGGAAGGTCTTTTCAACACAAAAAAAAAGACTCGCGCACCACACAACGTTCTTGATGAATCAAAATATTTTTTACGCGATAAAACTAACGAACTCAACCGTCAAATTGCCTTCCAACCAGCGATGATGAAGAAAGGGCTTTAAGCACACAATAACTCACCGATTAATATAAATAAATTCCAAGATCGATCTTGTTTTATAGCAACAGCGCAACTCACTCCTGATTTTCACGATCGCGAATACAGCACAAAAAGAACACCACAAAAATCCATCTCACAATCCAGATTTGTTTTTTTTTCATTTTGCACACACACACAACCATCCGCTTGCGCTGACGGAACATTATTCCCACACAAAAGAGACGAAAATTATCACGAAAAACAGGACTGCGCGTCCCCAGAAACACTGCACTTATGACGGCATTATTCAATTATACTGACCAATCACCCCATCAATTTTGTTCGACCTTTTAAAGTACTCTAGATTTACAAGATTATTTTCTCTTTTAATTTGTATCTTACAGTCTTCTTAAAATGTGCACTTGTTTGAATTCGAACATTGTACTTTGCATTGAATGCGGCTATTACCAAAAAACAAAAAACAAAAAACAAAAAACAAAAAACAAAAAACAAAAAACAAAAAACAAAAAACAAAAAACAAAAAACAAAAAACAAAGAACAAAAAACAAAAAACAAAAAACAAAAAACAAAAAACAAAAAACAAAAAACAAAAAACAAAAAACAAAAAACAAAAAACAAAAAACAAAAAACAAAAAACAAAAAACAAAAAACAAAAAACAAAAAACAAAAAACAAAAAACAAAAAACAAAAAACAAAAAACAAAAAACAAAAAACAAAAAACAAAAAACAAAAAACAAAAAACAAAAAACAAAAAACAAAAAACAAAAAACAAAAAACAAAAAACAAAAAACAAAAAACAAAAAACAAAAAACAAAAAACAAAAAACAAAAAACAAAAAACAAAAAACAAAAAACAAAAAACAAAAAACAAAAAACAAAAAACAAAAAACAAAAAACAAAAAACAAAAAACAAAAAACAAAAAACAAAAAACAAAAAACAAAAAACAAAAAACAAAAAACAAAAAACAAAAAACAAAAAACCAAAAACCAAAAACATAAAACATAAAACATAAAACATAAAACAAAAAACAAAAAAACAAAAAACAAAAAACAAAAAACAAAAAACAAAAAACAAAAAACAAAAAACAAAAAACAAAAAACAAAAAACAAAAAACAAAAAACAAAAAACAAAAAACAAAAAACAAAAAACAAAAAACAAAAAACAAAAAACAAAAAACAAAAAACAAAAAACAAAAAACAAAAAACAAAAAACAAAAAACAAAAAAACAAAAAAACAAAAAACAGAAATTTGAAATTTTCTTTTATTGTTTTAATTTTATTAATGATGAACGTAAAGTAATGAATAAATACTAAAATATTTACATTTTTGTCAGAACAATTTCTAACGAATTCAGAAATTAATTTGGGCCAAAGAAGGTTCTTCTTTAAACCCAAAACCTGTAGATTGTAAGTACATATATCTTTCCATACAATGTACCATCCGTTCTAGGAATAAGTGAACAAACATCAACATCGACTCACACTTCATCCCAGAGCTTGCGCTCCTGCTATTTACCTCCAATTGGAGCATAACTGGTTAAGCGGATAATTTCCTAACCGTTGAGCAAACATCCCCCCCTCTCATTCGCTCACAACATCATGAGAGAAGCACTTTGCTGAAGGTATTTGTCGGAAAGTTTGCTGTCTTTAGTCTCTCTCCTCCTGTTGCTCTACTAATTCTGCTAACCCTAAACCCATGCATTAGTGGCCTGGAGGCTGCACCGAACCTCGCCTAGCTCGCCTCTCGCAAAACACGGTGGTCCTACTCCAAATCCAGAAGGTAAACATCGTCGACGGAATGGGGTTTTCGGGGTTCGACGGAATCCGGCGGCGATGAAAACTGATACAGGAGCGCTCCCCCCGACATCATCATCGTCTTGGTAGCGTCGGCGAAGTTCTGCCTGTTGCGCTTGGAAACCTCGAAGAGATAACAATCATTTCGGTTATGATTACGTTCCCCATCTGTTACGCTTTGGGATGTAAAGTTCAACGTTGAGATATTTGGAGGTTTTGAAGAAATTTAAGAATTACGTACTGAACGCAAGACCTAGCCAACACAAAACCCCCCCAAATGCAAGTGACCACCAACCTAACACGGCTTACACGGCATTTGCTCACGGGCCATTCGCTTTGGTCCGCGGCGTCCATCGGAAGCTTCCAGGTGCCTAATCCCCGTAACCGCAAACCATCACCCAGTAGGGATACCCGATCGGCTCAAAACGCTCCAAAGCTGATGGCTGGTTTGTCCGCCGTCCCGACCGCCACACAACATGCGAGTGTGTGT
Organism: Culex pipiens pallens; assembly: GCF_016801865.2. Classification (NCBI taxonomy): domain Eukaryota; kingdom Metazoa; phylum Arthropoda; class Insecta; order Diptera; family Culicidae; genus Culex; species Culex pipiens. Next base: position 33,324,002 of record NC_068938.1, on the reverse strand, counting down.
TCTTGAAAACACCCCCGTTCCGTCCGGGGAATCCTTTCAAGGGGTTTTCCGAGCAATCGACGACGACTGCTGCACGGTAGGTACTTGGTGTCGGTTCACTGATGCCCCGACGACGCCAGCCAATTAGTGTTCCGATTGTAACCAGAGTCGGGGCCAGAGTTCAGACGAATGTAAGGGGGCGAGAGGAGGGAATTTCTTGTAATTATAATGTTTGGAGCAGTGCTGGTCAGTTGTGTGAATGTTGGTTATGAGAGAACTTGCTGGGAAGCCTATATTTAGCCTTTATGTTCATGAAAAGACTCCATTTCTGAGCGCTGCTCGGCGTGTACAAGTTGTGCATAATGCCTCGTGATAACTAGGTCCTGAAACTCAGATATTCATTAAAGGACTGCTGTTTCATGTGTGTGGTTTATTGTTGCAGTATACTAAATGAAATTAACCCTTTGCAATAACTGTCATCACTGACACAACCTTGCAAAAAATTGAAAACATTCAGCTTCAAGTTTCACTTTAATCTGCCAAGTGTTTCACAGTATCAACCAGAATCTAATTCGACACCATCAACCATTTTCCCTGAAGGAAATCAAATCTGCCCCAGGCCACAAGGAAGCAGGACAAAGAATAGTATAGTGTTTCGGTTCGAGGATGAAAACCAAGCCGGCCAGCGCGCATCCCATCGATGAAACATATTTCCCCGACATTGGATCATAATTTTCATCAATCATTGTCATTAGAGGGTAGCTTTCGCTTTCCCGTATCCTTGGGGCTGGAAGGTATTATCGATGGGAGGTGATTGCTACGAAGAAAGCAAAGTAGAGTTTTGTGTTTCAAATGACAGCAGATATTGGAAGAAAAGATGTAGTTTTACCATTGCGCGCTTTTTTTTTTCAACCTTTTTGTATTAAGTTAAACTATAATTATGCGTTGAATTTCAGTAAAATGATTAAAAACAAGTTTACTTATCCAAATTCTTCGAAAAATTCAAAATATTATACAGCAATTCCATTTAAAAAGAGCCTAAACCGACAAAAAAGTTCTCCGATCGGGCTCCAATTTTTTAAAGGGGTTCCTTGGCCGAAATAATTAGACCCGAATATTTTTTTTTTGCCGTTAGGGTATTGTGCTAGGTTGGTCCCAAAAACGCGTATTTTCGTCTATTTTCGCAAAAACCACTTTAAAAATAATCATAATCCCGTGCCATTTTAACCGATTTTAGCTGTCTAAGACGCAAACGAAACGTGATTAAATTGAATAGTTTGAAGAGTTGAAATATTTTTGCGATCAATATTACGATTTTTTGAACAAATCAGTATACATTAACTCGGTCAAAGATTTTTTGCCCGTTCTGGAAATTTCTGAAAAGTTGGCATTTGATGTCCCCTAAAACATATCAAAAAATGAAAAATTAAAAATAGTGTTTTTTTTTTGCAAATCAAGTTTTAGTGACAAAATGTTAAATTAAAAATCATCCAAAATTTTTTTTACTGTGTATCATTTTTTTTCAGGGTTGTCCTTATCCTACAACTTATCCTACCTACAACTTTGCCGAAGAAACCAAATCGATCAAAAAATGTCTTCAATGTATACAGCTTTTTGAATTTTCATATATCATTTTTGTATGGACAGCTACCAAATTTGTATGGAAAATTATATGGACAAACTAATGATGCAAAATGGCTTCTTTGGGCATACCGAAGGCACCAAAAAAGCTTCAGTCGGATTAAAAAATACAAAAAAATCAAATGACCGAAATCTGAGAGAATTGCTAAGAAGTCATTTTGCATAATAAGTCTTCATACAAGTCTGCTTACAATTTTGGGGGCTGGTCATACAAAATGGGTATTTAAATGTATGACATTCAGTCTTCGGCAAAGTTGTAGGGTATCATTAGGACTTTTTAGAAAAAAAAATAGGTACACATAAATTTCCCATTTTTAATTTAACTATTTTGGAAAAAAGTTGGGTTCCCAAAATACTTATTTTTTTATTTTTGAAATTTTTTGGGATATTTCTGTGGACAATAAAAAATTATGCATGATGATGCAAAATCTGGTTGGGCAGATATTTTTTTTTTAACGTGTTTTTTAATATCGAAATCCTGGAAAAAAATTAAAAGTTTTAAAAGCAAAATATAAAATTTCGAATTTTTAGAAAGTTTTTTGAGTTTAAACCAAGCTTCCCTGCACCGTGCGGTACACGCGGTTCACTTGCATCTCGGGTTTGCTTTGCGCCTGCTTTGTTCGGTTTACACCCGTACCCGACTCACACGAACCGAGGGTATTTTGGTTCATCGTACCAGCACACCACGACACTCTCGGTTCGTCGCGTCGGTTTTGTGTCTGGCACTCACCCATGGCATGAACCCGGTATATGAGCCAAGGTGCTTCACTCGTTACGAGCCGAGGTACGTGCCGTGGTACGCGCTGGCGGTACAAAACGGGTTCAATACCACGACACGTACCACGGCACGCTGGGTTCATGCCATGGGTGAGTGCCAGACACAAAACCGATGGGGCGAGCCGAGAGTGTCGTGGTGCGCTGGTACGATGTACCAAGATACGAATACATAAATGGGTTCAGGCACGTACCGAAGCTAGAAAACCAAACCCGCGGTGTGCGTTGGCACTGGCGCATGGGAAGCTTGGTTTAAACATTATTTTTTGAAAGAAATGTGCGTTCGAAGAAACATATATTTGTAATTTTTTCCTATAATTATCTCTCTGGAACTTAGAAAATTGAGCAAACAGTTTCTGAGATACAGTCTCACAAGGAATTCGAATTGATAAAAATGAATTTCTGAATATTTTAATTAACTTTCAAAAATAGAATAATTTGACCTCAAATATGAGTTAAGAAAAATGATCTATTTTCAGATCATTCAAAAAGTTTAGCATGATTTTAAAATTATTTTTATTGAAAAGATCATTTTTAACATTGAAAATTAGACCAATAGTTTTCGAGATATCGTCAGTTGAAATGAACAGGCTAATTAGGTACACTCAAAATAATTAATTTTCTTCCATTCGAAATCTTTGTGAAGCTGCATCTCTGAAACTATTTTTTTTTGTCAGAGGTGCTTTACTTTGAAGAAGTATTTTTTTAAATGCAAAAACCTTTAAAAAAATTAAAATTAATACCTTATAAAGTTATAAAATAACTTGAAAATGCTACATTTCTTTTAAATAATTGTGAAGTTCTTTTAGATTGCAAATTTGAATTTGTTTGACAATATGATTAAAAGATTTTTTTGTTTTTTGTTGCGCGCACTATGGCTCAAAAGATGTATTTATAAATATCAAAAATAGTCCAAAATTTTAAAATATACTTGTTTTGGGAATTACAATTTTAAAGGTAAAAGTTAATTAAAAGAAATCAAAAAGCTGGAAATATTAACATATGAATTATAATAATTAAATAAAAAAAATTGAGAAGAATCTTTAAATCTAAAAAAAATATGCCTCGGAAACTGTGTTTTTACAATTTTTGCACATGTTTTTTTTCTACGCAAAATTTTATTAAAGAAATTCTTATGGCCATATAAAGTTGTACACGTTTCTAAATTTAATAATGTCTTGTGATTGTTGTAAAAAAGGCATTCCAGATGTGATTTTAAGTTGTCAGACCGGACTGGATTATTGAATAATATGAGTAAGTTTTACTGATTTGAGTATTTCCAATAAACTTTTCAGTTATTTTAACAACTGATCAGATCATACTTGGATAAACAATTGTACGCTATATGATTCAGATAAAAAATATGACATGTACTCAAGAATATAAATAAATATTTTTTATTCAGTTTCATCCTAAAACTACTTACTTTTTCTGACACTTTTAAAAATACGGCACGGATTACTTTTCATCACCAAAAATAACAGAACTGAAAAGTTTTTTCAAGCATCCATTTGAGTGCTGAAAAGTTCAACTTTTCAGCACTTGTATCTAATCTAATCTAATCTAATCTAATCTAATCTAATCTAGGGAAACGCAGCCAGTCCGATGAAAGCATGCTGGAAAGTCTTGTGATTAGATTACGCCCCAAGCACTTTTCTTGTCATTATTAATAATTGCAGTACATCCGAGAACACCCGAAAATGTATTGCAAAAATTAAAGCGGCCAGCCCTACTACGTTGTATTTACCGTAGAGAGGATTCTGAGAACGGATCACATTTCACAGAATCTACAGGGGAGTAAGGATGCGTGGACATACCGTACCAAACACTCCAGTTTACAGTTTCATATGTGTTTTGTATAATGTAAAATAATAATGCAATATATTGATCATTTTAAAAAATCCTTCCACCTATGTATAATAACCACGCACCCAAGCACACAAACAGCGACACAAAAGAAATGAAAATGAGCATGCAAAACAAGACAGCGCGTCCTCGTGGTCAGCGCACTAATCTCAACTTTTCAGCACTTGTATCGAGAAGTAATATTTTTCGATACTGTTCTGAAGTTTATCCAAGTTTAACCAATTCTATGATTGTTTTCTGGAAATGCAGAACAAAAATTTTATTTACTTTTTCAGCACTCTTCGTATTTATCCAACTCTTTAGATCTATGCATTGACTTAATTTGGATGCTCAAAGAGAAATAAACGTCAGCAACTGATCAGACCAACTTTTAAATCTTGACTTGCCATTTTCCAAACGATGCAATCATAAACCCCTAGGACCCATGTCCATCAGATTTCACTGACTTCCACAAAAGTGCCACCAATCAGGCAGCGCATTAATCCGTGATGAACCACCGGAGGGTATTCTGTCCTGGAAACCAATGTGCAAATGATTCCTGGATTTTTTTTTTCTCACGAATATGCACGGCTCTTGTTCACACCGGCTTTAGTAATTGCTCGAACTCATTAAAATGTTGGAAAATTGGCGATTGATACCCATCGTAGCGATTAACTCGAGTCGGTGGTTCTGTTTTTTTGTTTGTTTGTTGAGCTGTTTGCTGAACCGGGAAACCTGATTTTTTTTGTTGACTATGACTATTTGGGTGAAGTTTTTCGGAAATCATTTTTTTAAATATCGTAAAACCATAAAAGCAGAAGTATTAATTTTCATAATTTTTAGAAAAATAATCAGGCAGAGCCTTATAGCAAGTAATAAAGCAGAAATGATCACCAAGAATATCATCTGATGTAATCACAAATAAAATCGTCAGCATTTTGTTTATGACAAGCAATTTCATTTCCAAACCACAGCCAACAAGTCCCTGGTTCAACCCCCTTTTAATCTTTACCAGTTCCAGTGTGGCTCCAACTCATAGCTCATTAGCTGAAGCTTATGTTGTTGGTACATTTGCCCAAACACACACACACAAATAAATTGACCGTACTGAATTCGATTAAGATTATTTTTACGTTCCCGTTTATCGCTCTCCACCCCGTTTACTACCGAGAGTTGTGTTTCCAGTACAGTTTCGGAGTCAGCTATGGTGGAAGCCATGTCGTAAGGCTAGGGGGAAAGGACTAAAAGCTTGGACAACTATTAAATTCTTATCCTTATTAGCACGACACTGCACGTCGATTACGATGATTAGTAAACGGAGAAACTAGAGCAATTTATTGAGCTTTGCTTATTTTTTGAAATAATTTGATTGGAATTTTCGAAGAAGTTGTGAAAATCAAGTATAGAAAAGAAACAAACAAATCTAAGCTAAATTAGTAATTTCTGTTCCAGCTATCTAAGACTACAATTGCAATTAAAGCAGTTAACGATTCGCAACCTGAAGTGCTTTACGTACCGTTAACCGGTTAAGCATGCTATAATCAGAGAGAAAAGCTGCACGTCCGGCGAAAGTGAGTCCGTGGTGGTGAAAAACGCTGCCGGTCTGATGCTTTATTAAATCACTTCCACATCGTCACCTGCGGGCGCTCCAGCCTGGCTGCAAAATGAGCAAACGTGGCTTCAAACAGAAGGAGCTTCTCTGGTGAAGGCAAATCTGCGCGTCCAGTTGGCAGGAAGAAAGCACGCAATGCGATTTTATTTATAAAGTAGGGGAAGTGGACCTCTAATGGCCACTTTAACATCTTTGATATTTCTAGTTTGTATAATATGTTTCGATTTATTTTTTGCGGGCTGGTCCACCTGAAAAAAAAAAGTTTTAGAAATTATTTTTTTCCAAATAATGAAATTAAACTATATTTTTTAAAAGGTTCATGAAATTCTAAACATAAAAAAGTTTCATTTTTTTACATTGAAAATCAGACCAATATTTTTAGAGATATTGTCATTTTAAAAATTGTTTCAAAATTGATAGTTTTTTATCAAATTTTCCATTTAAAAAATACATATTTTTTAAAAGCATAGCCTTGGGGCAAGATAAAGCGGGAAATTTTTTTTCACTCTCCTGCAAAAAAAAAAATCATCAGATAAGTATTTATGAATAGAACATGTTTAAGTTATGCTCAAACTCCAAGGCTCCATACAATGTTGGCAGCTGTCCATACAAAAATAATGCGTACGGAATTTTCCCGGTTTTTTGAAAAAAAAAAATCATAAAAAAATCCCAATATTATTATTTTTTATTTTCGATTTTTATTCATAAATTTTTGAGGTGACAAAAAACCGCCTTGGACAAAACTGTTGCCCGAGCTATAATTCTTTTGGAAAAATAAATACTTATGAAAAACTTATTTTTTTAATGTAAACCAAATTTACAACTGAAGAAATCTTTACAGATTTTTTGATAAAATTAATCGTTTTCAAGACAAAAGACACTTAATATTTAGTTTTAATCGAATTATTCCAGTTTTTCGATTTTTTAAATAAATGTTTGTCCATTCCTGAAATTTTGTTTTTTTTTTAAAGAGAAAATTAGGACGATTGCTAAAAAAACAATAAAAAAGAAATTGAAAGTTTTTTGAGTATCATTCAAACACCTTTTTATATTCTAGCATCAATATCTCAGAAACTTATAAATGGTCCATTTTTAAAGTGAAAAAATGCAACAAATGTGAAACTTGCAATCTTTTTTTTAAATTTTAATGCTTGCTTTTTACATCCTTTTACATCTAGTTATACGATCCCATTGTAGTCAAATTTGAATATTTGATTGCCTGTGAAATTAAAAAATGCAATTTTTTTTGCAATATTCTATTCACGGTCGCCATATCTTGGATTCCAAATTCCAGGATTCTTTTAGCGTAGCTTAGTAATCATATTTGAGCTCGAAGAACAAAAACGATATTTTTTTTTATTCGAGTCGGGACTGGGTCCGTTGAAGCAACCATTCTTAAAGAAGAAGAAGAAAACATCAAATTCTCCGGTTGATGTATATCCTTAATCTAGCAAAAGTTGCGAAATTGGGGTTTGGACTTTTCAACTAATTGGAAAATACAAAATATTTTGAACCACAATCTTTAAAAATTATGATATTCTGAAACTTTTTTAAAATTATTTTCTTAACATTCTCATACTTTAGCGATACATGCAACTCAACTTTATTGAATGTTTTAAATATTTTTCAAATTCCAAACAAAAATTAAATGAGCAATTCCAGCCCAAATCAGGAATTTTTCTGGTACTTTTGTACCCGACCCTCTCCGATTCCAATGAAACTTTTTAGACATGTTATACTAGGCCTACATAAGCCATTTTTGTGTATATGAAGCCAATTGTACTCAAAAAGGACGATTGAGAAGGGCGTAAGTGTTTTAAATATTTATGTATTCTTTTTCGGTAAAAATATTTTCGAGACTGAAAAATCAAGTCTGTCATTTAGAAATTGCAAAAAACCATCAAAAAACCTATTTGTTCAACATTTTTATTTTAAAAACCGCTGTATCTTCACAAGGATTGGACATAGGACAATGGTCATTATGAAGACTTTTATGTAAAATTGTCTGAGAAATCGATTCACACTATCGGTTTTTGAAAATATTGACGTATAGACCACTTTTCAAAAAAACAGTTTCAGTAAATGATTTTTGTATTTTTTTAGGAAGGACATACCATACTGCATTTTCGTGAGTATTTTTGAAACATTTTAGGCTATTTCCTCAAAAATTTTGAACGAAAAAAAATCGTGACATCACCTTTAAATTTAACTTTTGAACTTAAGAATTGGAAAATCTCATGGAAGTGGCGTGTATTTTTCTTTCAGTGTATTTTTTTTTTTTCAGAAAGCTCGTCCAATTTCCTACAAGTTTGTCTTTGACCACTTTTTCATACGATGCAACGGCTTTAAGTAACAGTAGTTTTTAAATTACAAAATACAAAAAACATTTAAATTACTTACGCCCTTCTCAAATCTCATTTTCGAGTACAATTGGCTCCATATACACAAAAATGGCTTATATAGGCCTAGGATAACATGTCTAAAAAGTTTCATTGAAATCGGAGAGGGTCGGGTACAAAAGTATTAAAAAAAAATACTGATTTGAGCTGTAATTGCTCACATAGCAAAATACAAATAAGCATTCTAAATAAAGCACTCAAAAACATTCCTAAAAATTTTAATAAATTTAAAATTTTATCCAGTAAATTAAAATGGACTAAATTGCTACTTCTTACCTTTTTAATGGTGAAGGTACGCACCCCAGGTCATATCACCCCTCCCTCAACTTGCGCCTAACTTCTCCATTACACCACCGTCTGGACAATTTATTTGCGCTCGGATCGAAAACACTTAATAAATCAACATTTCCCGCTGGTTTCGCACGACGACGGAGCCAGAGGACTTGGGCAGCAACTTTCCGGACGTGAAGCGAGAACGTTTTGAGTTTTTTCGCCCCAGGGGGTGGTGAAATGAAACTGGCGGCTGGCCGTACGGCCCGCGGCAGTAAGTTTCATCCAACTCCAACCAGTTGCTTCGGGAAGTTTGACTGGTGTGACGATTTAATTTGGAACTCGAGGACTGGTTTGTGAGTTTGTGTTTTGTTCGAATTAAAGACATGAATATCACTAGGGAAATCATTACCAAACTTATTTTTCTGTAATCAACTTCCAAAGATCACCTTCCAAATTTAACCTTCAATTTATACCAAAAAAAAAAATAGTTCCCAAAATAACCTTCCCCAATCCCAATCAACGCCGTAATCGCCGAAATTACCTAATTTCGTCTCAATTTTCTCTCGTTTTCGTTTGCAGGTACGTAAATCGGGTTACCACCCGGCAGCCCGGTGCCACCGGGACGTGACCAAAGTGGCCAACATTCCAGGCCAACTGTAACCACCGCCAAAGGACAAGTTTGTCACGAGAGCAGAGAAAAAAAATCGTCAAACGCCGACCCAATCGAATTCCAAATTGCCTCCCAACCGAATCTCCAAACCCCCCTACAATGTTCCCGATATTACAACACGTGGCAGCACTAAAGCCCGGAATTCGTCGTAAAACCATGAAATCCGATGATGGTGTCCATGGCGGCGTTGGGATCCGACAGCGTGGCAATAAAAATTCCTTGGACTGGGAAAGGAGAGTTCTGAGCGCGGGGGTTAGGGGGGATTCGTTCAAAATCACGCCAATCGTCATATTTTTACGCGAGAATCAATCCGCTTGCAACCGCCTCGTGTAAGGGGTGGTGGTGGTGGATCTCCATCATCCACGATAGGTGAATTGTGGGAGGCATTCAAGCAGAAAGTTGGAATTTTGGCGGGAATGTGGTCGTTTAGGGGGAAGTTGTGTAGTTTGACCGTGTGTTTAAATGTTCTTACCTATAAACATATTTAATATTCTGATCGGTGTGGTGTTTTCAGCAAAGTTGGTTATTATTTCTGAAAAAAAAAGTTTTTTTGCGATTTAAAAATATTTCATGCAGGAAACCTTATCTTAATCTTGAAAACTATTCGATTGATTTAAATTTTTAAAATGAAACTTTTGTGAAAATTCGATACAAAAGTAAAAAAATGAGCACAAAAATGAGAAAAAAATGTCTTCATTAAACCATTCGAACGCAACAGAGAGAATATATTTCATCAAGTTTAACGAAATTTTTCTAAAATTTTTCGGGCCTTGCAATTTAATGTCAATTTTATCTCTTTTCTCTGAAAAAAATCTTAAAGAACAACCCCTAAAGTTTATAGTTTATAGTTTTAAACATTGCAACAATGCATTGTATACCAAAATATTTTATTCTGAATTGAATTCTTCAAAGAAAACTTATGTATCTTTTTACAAGATACAAACCAGTTGTTTTTTTAAATGATATTTGGTTCATTTAGTTGAAAAATAAGAGGATCTCTTACCAATCTTTTGAAGACTACTTCATATTAATCAGATGATACTTGCTTGAGAATTAAAAAACCTGAAAACTAAAAGAAATGGATCTTATTTGTTAAAAAAGTATAATTTCAAATTATTTAACACACCAAAAGAATAGTTCAAATTTCTAAACAATAAATCGACAGTTTAAAAATGCAACAAAAATGATAAATAATAAATCTCAAGGATAAATTTAAATAAATTGGTAAACTAAACATTCGCTTTATCACAAAACACATTTGTAATCACAAGCAATGCAATGCATGATTTACCTGTTTTTTTTTTGCTTGATAAATTGTATAAAAGAAAATTTAGATAATGTTAGAAACAATTCACGGTTTCTCATCTGTTTAATTCTCTACATTTTAACAAATCCATTATTCTGTGTTTTTTTTTATTTGAATGAAATTTTTAAATTCATTTCATGTGTTAAAAGAAGCCATCTTGCATCGTATATTTTTTCCATATAAAGCTCCATATAATTTAGAAGCGGTTGCCTAGAATGACAGTGGTTCAGAATTAAGAAAGCATCTTCAAATTACTGCAGTTTCATATAATTTAGAAGGATTTAAATACAAAACGTATCTTGAGATTGTCTAATCGGTTCGTTGTCTTGGGCAAAGTTTAAGGTTATGATTGGGACTTTTCGGAGAAAAATGGAACGTGGAACACAAAGTTTTCCGAATTTTGTAAGTGAAGTTTTATCACTTAAGGTTGATTTCCTTAAATGTGAACTTTTTATTTTCGATTTTTTCTAATTTTTTTTGGGGGACAAAAAATTGCATCCTTTGCGCTATAGTTCTAAATCCAAAGGATGATGCAAAAACATTTTTAAAGGTAATTTTAGGAAAAAAACTAAAATATTGTCATACTAAATTTTCTAAAATTAGCAATTTTCTTTTCTAAAATTTGAAAAAAGCCTCTAATTTTTATTTTTTGACTTAGTTGATCGGACTGATTGGCTAAGATATAATTTCTTAATGATTAAATTTTGTGAAAAATGAGTTTTTCTCAGTGTCACCTGATTGCCCTTAATTTTCTTATCGTGGTATCTCAGAAACTTTTGGTTCGATTTTAAATGCTGAAAGTTGTTTTTTTTGTTAAATTTTCTGCTTTTTTTCTATAAAAATATTTAAAAAAAATCTTATCAAAAGTTACTCTTTGACAAGGTGAAAAAATCATTTTTAATAAATTTTAAAAGCAAGGCTTGATTTTTAAATTTTTAAATGAGACAATCTCCAGCGAATTATTTATTCGTTTTTTAATTGGTTCGATCATCAATCGCAATTTTAATAATAAAATTGCTCAATTTTAAAACTATTTTACTCAAAATTTATGTTTCAAAATCAGCTTGAAGTTGAAACTTGTTGAAAAATTGTATTTTATCATTGACAACTAATTAATCCTCATTTTTAAACTCGCTAAATCTTAGAAACTTTTGGTTTGATATTCAATATTCAAAAATGAAAAAAAGTTTTGAAAGTTGGTCGTCGTCGATCATGGCCGTTCACCGTCACCCGCGACAGACCCGGACGACGAAACAAAGAGAAACGCAAATAGTAACTTATTTAAAACTTTTTTTCATAAAATCGCGATGACTCGTGATGTTTACACACTAAAAAAATATGAATATTACATCGAATGGAATTCAAAACCAGACGTAAAAACTCATCATGTAATCGAAAATCAAACGTAATATCATGTCTGGTTTGATGCTGAACAATTAAATTCACTCTCAAAAAATAGAGGACAAAATTGTATCTGATAAAATGTAACATTAAATCATTTTTTACTGAACATTACATCTAAGATGATGCACATAACTGGAGCGTGTTTTGTCGTGTAATATTGTGTGCGATGATTTGATTTTACATAAGAATACCCCAATTTTACGCTGATTTGCTGCCTTTCCACTTCACAGTGCAGCCTGGTGCAGCAAACGTCAGACATGTTTTTGTTGTAAGAAAATTGGTCGCGTCGCGAATAAGTTGTTGCGGTAGATGTTTTGAGAAATTTTGCAGCTTTTTCCATTCGATTGAGCTGAAAAGCGTTATTAAATTAATAACAAAGGTAGGTTTAATGATTTTTTGATTATATTTGTCCTACACACCAAAAAATAAACGCGTAATTTTATGTTAATTTGATGCACATAACTGGAGCGTCAAATTTGTCTGAACATTACGTCAAGTTTGAAAATTACATGATCCAATCGACCAATTCGTTCATGCATTGAATTTTACCTTAATTGAATATGGGACGATGTAATTTTACCCGTGCTGCTGCTGGATGAAAAAAAGCTGTGATTTTTAGGTTAGAAAATAAAAATAGAAAAGTTTTCACATAAATATTTCTTTATTTCATGCTCATTAACATATTACGCTATCGTTTTTATAAAAAAAAAAATCACTAGAACTGACAATAACATACGTCACTTTTTTTGATTCATTCAAAAGCACTGTTTTCGCCAAATTAATCCGTCCATGTTCCGGCCCGTCCTCGGACCCGTTCATCAGCTGGCGGCCTCAAACTGTTCGAAAACTGTCACGGGCACGAATCCGTTCCCCTTCTACTAGAAGATCTGTGTGGACAATCTTCACTCCGGATCTGGCCAGTTGACGACAATCGAATCAACCTAACCTAGAAAATTTGTAACAATATTATTAAACAGTTTTAATTACCGTACCAGTCCAGCTTACCTTGTTTGAAACTGTTTCGGCTGGGGCCAGGCGAGAAGCTTGCTTGTTAAAAATAAAGCAGGAATCGATTCCACAACGAGGTGTTCCGGAAAAGACGGGGAGAATCTGCCTCTGGTCACCGGAACGTTGCTCTGGAACTTCGTCATAATCCCCTTCTATGGGGCCAAGAACTCCGTTGTCTTTCCGAAATGAGAACGGGAATGATCATAGCCATGGCCTGCAGGAACCTAGAGTTGCGGTCCTGGATCGGGTGGCAGAATAATCTTGATAATGAAAGCTCCAACATCTATAAATAAAACAGTCAAATAAACGACATGCTATTTTGAATTCAAGCGAAAATATTGAACTTACCTTTATGTAGTAGGTACTTTTCAATGCTCTACCAATATTTGGCAAAAGATTTCTACTTTTCTGGACAAGTTTCGCGAAACTAAACCTTTTCGTTCAAACGCATCTTTCTTTGTGGATTCAAACATGGCCGCCTTCTCACTGCACAGTGCACGGTCAAGCGAAAAACGTAAATGCACTTAAATTTGAGTCTGATTTGCCGCAAAATTACGTCAAAGAACACGCTCCAGTTATGTGCATCAAACAAAATGGAATGTTAAATCTTCGCAGATGTAATTTTGAGTTTTATTTGTCGATCAAGAAACTCATCAGTTTACGATTGAGTACACATAATTTTACGTTAGTTTTTTGTTTACATGTTTCTGTTTTACATTAGTTATGCAATTACGTTGGGCGTAATTTTCATTATTTTTTAGTGTGTATCATTTTAAATCTGAGTTCTTAATTTCAGTCAGAAAAATCTCCTCCCTTCTTCTGGACGATGACGCAAAAAGAACACTTTTTTCGTGCTCTTCCTGGAATCGGTCCGTTTCAAGTTCCTGTTGCTGGTCAAGGTTATCCAGCAGGCGACCACACGGAGTATTCGATAGAGACGGCTGCTGGCGACGGACAACAGGATTGCGAACGCAAACTGCAGGCTGTGCCCCAGCGACGACCCACGGTTGATAAAGCCGCGGAGGTTTGCGATTGAGGCAGTCGACGGCATTTCGCCAAGGCGGCTGCTTTCCGGTACTGGCGCATCGACACATTAACTTTACTGTTTTGGGGCTCAACAACAATTGGCCGGTCCGAGTGTGGAGCGATGTCGAATCGACGAAGCTATCCTGAACGGCGCATCTTTAGGACAGTTGGGATAAAAACGGAGGGAAATCGTAGGCTAGGGCCTTGCTAGACAACCGCAGCTAGCTGATGGACGCGTACAACGATCTGAGACGAGCTCGGATCTATATCTAACGTGGCTGGAGGGTTGTGGCTCGTTGTGCAGAACGCGATGAAAGTGTCTTGTGTAGTTGGACAGTTCCTGGCACAGCCGGGTGTTCCGGTAGTGACACAAGAAAGAAAATCGTAGGACACTCCGCTCATCGTAACCACGGTGAGGTGGATCATACTTAATCCGGAAACCGGAAGCGTGAGCAGGTTGATTTTTCGTTCCGCTACGGCAAAACACTCGTGCTTTATATCCCTTTTATGATAATAAAATTCAATTCAAATGTTTTGTCAGAAAGAATGTGTTTCTTTTTTCTGCTAAAAAATTCCAATCCAATAGAAATAAATTCTAATAGGAATTCTTTCCAATTCATTGCGTTGGTTGTAATTTTACACGACCACACCAGTCGGTGGTGTGGTCGTGTAATTTTCAAATCAGATGTAATTTTCCGTCTTATGTGACGCTCCAGTTATGTGCATCGAAAAGACAGAAAATTACACGATTTTTTCGATGTGTGTAGAAGAAAACCCCTTATGTTTATATATCTTTTTTTTTGTAATTGTCTACTCTACAATTTTGTAGAACACTGTTACACTCTTAAAAATAACCCTACAAAATTAGAAAAAAACATGAAATTTTAAAATGAAAAATTTTGTTCTAAATGAAAAAAATACCATCTGGGTCCATGTAGATTCGAAAAGTACATTAAATTTACTATAAAATGACACGTTTCAAAAAAATTTACAGTCGAGTAACGGAAAATGGCAGAGTTTTTAAAACTTTTTAGTGTTTTTTCGATGAAAAATACGTTTTTTCGGGATTCTGAGTACGCCATCAAATAGAGCGTAAAATTTCACATAAAAGTCCCTTTGACCCCTTATTTTCTATCTCATCACCGTTTCAGGCTGCAAATTATTGAGAAACACCTCTTTTTTCGACCTCGGATTCGTGATCAGGGACAAAACTTACCATTTAGGACAAAGTTTCACGCACATCGAAGAGGGGTCGATGCAACTGCTGTGTGAGTTGGCGGTTACCCAAATGTTATTGAATTTTTTTAAATACTTTTAAATAAGAAATCTCAAATCATACAATTAATTTAACTTTCAACTGAACTGTAGTTATTAATTTTTATTTTTTGTTAAAATATTGCAAAAATAGGTTTCACGAAAATCAGACAACTGTCCAAGTCATAAAGCACTTCCCCGCAAAACTATGGTGTCACCGTCGCGCCCAATAATGGCCTTCGCGGGTAATGTCCCTGAAGAGACAGACACTCGAGTAGTGTCGATCACTTCTCGCAGCAAAACCGCACAACCCCCTTGGCCCTGGGAAAAGCCTTGACGCCATGACACCGCCAAATGGCACCGATTTTTCTGGGTTGTGCCAGCCACGTTTGTTCCGCCCGAGTTACGGATCGGTTTTCGGAATGTGTGTCATAAAAATTCAATGACTGTATGGTTGGAGTGGGGGAGGGCGACACCTGCCGGATGGGACGTCAACTATACGTGAACTTGGAATACCGGTAAATTTTGAATGCTCTTCCAGACCTTGGTTGGGAATGGATTTTGGCGCACACAATTTGATACTTTATATGCTGGCGGGTTTGGGAGAAGGACCAACTTTTGGGGTGGACGGCTTTATTGGAACATCAAAGTTTTGCGTATTTTTTTTTTTTGTTTCAGTTTTGGTTGCGTGAATTTCGACCTTTGAGGCACGATCCATGAACGGTTCTGGGACGTGGATTAGCCAATTTGCTTTGAATGATTGCTCGAAGCTACCACGTTGAGCAACGTGTAGTCTCAATTGTTCAATACTGTATGAGGTGGTTTGTGTTGAACTTGAACCCAAATTAAATTCCTCCTTAGAAGACATACTTTCAAAGTCACTTTCCAAATACCAATTATGCAAGTCAAATCACTTCCCCAATATCCCATTCAAGTTCACTCCACAAACGAACGTAATCCTCTTGACTCGAAAATCTCCCGGTAATTGCCAATCAAGACCATTTCAAATTAAACTAGCATTATATCATGCTCTCATTCTTTTCGGACGATTTTTGCCTTCTTTTTGCCCCCCACACTCCACAACATGCCTCCATCATTAAAAATTCCATAAGCGCCCGCACATCTTCTTAGCAAACTCTTAAATTCTCCTCTAACGACCTGGTAACAGTCCATCCTGTAACGTGGAAGTTCAAGTTGCGAGGAAAAATTACTGGGCCCAAGAAGACGAAAAAAAGTACGAAATCAGAAAATAATCAAACAAAAAAAATCCTCACTGGAAACAAAAAAAAAGCGTTGGCACCATCGGACCCGTGGGAAATCAGCAAAAAAAATTTAATCCGATGTCAGATTAACGAGAAGGACGAACCTCCAGCAAAAAAAAAAAACGGAAAAGCCCGTGAAATGAACGGAAAGGACGATCAAATGACATGGTCCGGGAGCAAGCAAAAAAAATGAGGTATTTGGTGGGACACGGTCACCGGGTCAGACTGCTTTTTTTCCCTTCAGTGTATCAAGGTCGAAAAAGGGAGTCTTTTTTGGGGTGAGGAATGGCATCTTTGCATAATCCTATTAGCCGTTGCACGTGTACACAAATTAATTGGATGGACAGCATCCAAGAAATATTAATATATTTTGAAGTGGGTGGAGAAATTAGAAAAATTGAATAATTTATTTAAATACCATAACATAAGAAGTGAGTACCATCAACTGGGGTGAATCGGGACTACAGCAAGAAAAGGTACAGCATTTTTAGAGCACTCAAAAGCTTCCAATTTGGGAACCGATTCACCCCAGATGATGATAGGTAATGAGGCGAATACTTTGTGTGTGTGTTTGTTACTGACTTGTTAAATAAGCGAGTGATTGAGTAAACTAATATGAGCTAGTCTGTGAGAGAGTGAATTTGTGAGTGAGTCGGCCAGTTTGAGTCAGCAGGTGTACATTTGAGAGTAATTCATTGAGTGAGTGAGTGAGTGAGTGAGTGTGTGAGTGAGTGTGTGAGTGAGTAAGTGAGTGAGTGAGTGAGTCAATGAATGAGTGAGAGAGAGAATGAGCTAGCCAGTTAGAGAGACAGTAGGTGTACATTTAAGAGTGATTATTTGCCTGAGAGAGTATGTGAAAGACGAGGTAGTTTGGATGTGAGGTAGTGAGTTCATGAGTGTTGGAATTCGTGAGTGATTCAGACAGTCAATCAAAGATGTCAGTCAACCAAAGAGTCAGTTAGTGAGTGAGTGAGTGAGTGAGTAAGTGACTGTGTAACCGAGTGAGTGAGTTAGTGAATGAGGGGGGGGGGGGAGTTATTATTGGGTAAGTGAGGGAATTTGTGAGTGAGTCAGTCAATAAAAGAGTCAATTAATGAGCGAGTGAAGTTCATAAGTGAGCGAGTGAATGAGTGAGCTAGTGAGTGAGTAAGGGATTGTGTGAGTGACCGAGTGGGTGAGTGAGAGAGTGAGTAGTACGTTTAAGAGATTTTTTTGGATAAGTGAGGGAGAGAGTTAATGGGTGAAGGAATTAGTGAGTGATTCAGTCAGTCTGTCAAGGGACCATCCATAAACCACGGGCAGACTATAGAAAAGTGGAAGGGGGTTCTGCGAATGTTCAAGCTCCATACAAAAATGATTTTTTGTATGTAAAATTCCGACGAGGGAGAGGGATTATGGTTTCCAAAAAAAGTGTTTACGTCGTTTACGGATGGTCCCCAAAGAGTAAGTCAGTTAGAGTAAATCATTGAGTGAATGAATCGGTGAGTGAGTGAGTAAGAGAGGAAGTAAAATATGGAGAAATTAAAATTGGAAAAAGATCATTATTGCTTTTTTGAAAGGAACATGATCGTGATTTTTTTTCGTCTTTGAGCGTGCAATTTATTTTTTGTAAAATTTTCATTAATTACTATTATCCTACAAAAGTTAAAAAGTATAAAGTTAAGTTAACAAGCATTTGCCAAATATTATCTGTGCTTTCTAAATAATAATGAAAATAAGAAAATCACAGAATTGTTTATCATGAGGAAAAAAATACGTAGAAACTTCTTTTTATAGGTCAATGCATATTTTTGTCTAAAAATATTGAATTGGCCATTGTGGCACCTTCTACAGCGCGGTACAGACCCGTAATGCTATGCTATGCTATGCTATCAATAGTTTTCGTTTGGACTGTCAAAATAGCTAGTCAAATTCATATAAAATTCAATATATTTTTTTTAAATTTAAATAAAAACAATAAAAGATATTATATTTCAGGTAAAATTCAACCTCACTGATAAATGGATTACTCCCTCTCTAAACTGCCCATAATTGGGTCGCTCATAAAGTGCACGGCTGTTTTTTTCTTTCTTCAGCTCCGCCGACTTGTAAAACCTTACGAGTATCAAGAAACAATCTTCTTTTTTTTGGAAATAGACCTCCGACCTCACAAAATTTCGCCTCCCTCAAGGATAAAGCAAACACGACTTAATTTGATTAAATTTTCCTCCAGGCAACAGGCACACACACACATATACATAAAACTTTTCCCTTCCCCCACCTCAAAAGGTCAGGTGCTCCTCGGCTATGACGACGACGTTTTTTTTCCCGGAAGTGAGGCACCAAGGTGCCGTAGGTGCCAAGCTTTCCACACTTGCCGGGGAAAGTTTTTTTTGGGGAAAGCTTTCGACCAAAAAAAGGAAAAAGTTACGACCTATTGAAAGTTGCTCTCGGGGTCGTAAAAAAGTACGATGGATGGTTGAAGTTGGTTGCGGTTGAAAAAAATGTATTTAGCTGTGAAAATTATTCAAGTATGTTTTAAAAGTAATTACCTTAATCGTTATGAAAATAACTAATACAGTATAAAAAAAAGATTTCAAATATTTTTTTTCTCTGTTGCCACAATGAGTTTGATTGGGGGAAGCAGTAAAGTTGGAGGTAGACCTCAAAATTACTTCTGGACATCACGAAACAGTCGTTAGCAATTAGTTGATGAAATGCGTTAAAAGCTCTTTGAAGTAAGAAGTATTTTTTTGCTGATTCAGCTTGCTTCAATTTTTTAAACTGAAATACCCGGCTACTGCTAATAATAGTTTGATCTCTGACCTTTCTAAGTAAAATCTTCTCAGAATTCCGAAAAATCTACCCAGAATTTTGTGTCCTTCAGAACAATGCACAAATTCCTGAGCATTTCGGATTGCATGCCATTCAACTGCTATGTCATGCTGTGTAAATAATTAATTTGTCACAAGTACCGGGAAAGTCATCGCTGCTGCTTCTGCTGCTACCACACTGCTCTGGAATGTGATTATCAAGCGGTGAAGCGTTTTACCGCCAACAAGGTCAGTCCACCAGCAGATTGACGTTGACATTCATTGACACCCGATATGTTTGCTCTGGAAAGGTGGTTGAAGAGGGGTGGATTCGTTTGCCCTGTGACAACGGAAATTTTGGGTTGGATAAATTTATCAAATTGAACGTAACTGACACGTAACGGATTGATGGGTAATGATGGCGTTGGTGATTGAACTGGTTATTGTCTTGAGTTTCATGACATTCATTTGAAATGATGTTGATATATGATCAAATCTCTTCTGTACTGAGCAATACATTAAATTATTATTTTTCTGTTTTAATTTGAATAATCTGATTATTTTTTAAATTTTTAAAGCATTTTTATGCAAGACTCTAAACAAATTAGACCGCTCTCCATACGCCAGTTCTTTCTGTATCATGAAATTGAATTTACTGATATTTAGTAGAAGTACTTACAGTACAGTGTCCAGTGATGTCATAGAGCTTTCTTTTTTATGTATACGCTTTTTTGGCATGGAAAATACATAAAATTTCACTATATCCTGGTAATTTACTTTTGATAAACAGTTACTAAAATTGCTGCACAAGCAATGTAACATTTTCATATACATACTAAACTTACTAAAAATTTGCAAATAATATGGTTACTTTTTTAAAGGTGAGAATAATTCATAAATGATTTTTTTTTTGTGTAAGAAGGAAATGATAGCTATCATTAAAAAATAATTATTTTAATAAATCAAATTTTTATTGATAGTGTCATCTGGGTTGATTTAGGGCAAATGAAATAAATTGGGATAGCACAGAACATGCATACATTTTTTGATCTCTTTACAAAAATATTATAAAATTTGTGGAAACGAGACGTTATATTGAATTTTTGGCCTTAAAAATGTTCAGCAGCTTCAGATCGGGGGAGTGCGTTGGGCGGTCAATTTTCCCTGGTTTAGAATTTCTCGGAAAACAGGAAAAATATTTGATCTTAAAATTCCCGGGATTCCCGGGAAATGATCATAAAAACAACTTTTCAAAACATTTGTTAAGTTTTAAAAGCTTAAAATGATATAATTAATTGATTACCTTAAAAAAATGATTTCCAATTTTTTTTGACTTTTTGCAAAGAAAATACAGACATTCACCTTGTTTTGGGTGACTCACCACTAGGGTGCCCAGAATATGGGACTTTTTTCAAAACCTCGCTCCACAAGCTGAATATTGTTCCTTGACCTATTTTAGGACTCTGGGCCAAATATGAGCAAAATCGGTCATCATTTACCCATTGATACTCGGAGGTGAAGTTTGTATGGGAAAATCGAAAAAATGTATGGAAAACCCAAGTTTCTTACGGTTTGGTCTGCACGGTGCGCTACTTCCATCCAAACATTCCCAAAAGTGAGAATCTTATTGAAAATTTAATGCTCTACAACTTTGTAGAACATTCCAAAGCTGTAAAACTAGATCCTGAAAAGTTATTAGCGATTTAAAAAAGTCATTTTTGTATGAAAAACATTTTTTTCGCCAACTTTAGGCTCGGGTATCAATGGGTTAATCTCAACCAATTTCGCTCAAAATTTACACAGATGCTTAAAATAACCCAAAAAACCGTTTTCCGCTTGTGGAGCAGGGGGTCATTTTTTCTGGGCACCCTACTCACCACACATAACCTTCGGACGCCTAGAAATGAGCAGAAACTTGCAACAGAGACCACAAAAGACCCGGGGGTCGTTAAAGTGGATTGCTTTTTTTACCTTTGCAGAAAATGGTAACCCTCAAAACGGCTCTTTTGTGGCAAACTTTACAATTTTCAGTAACGGGCCTGTAATTGGCCTGAGGAGACCACATCCGGGCAAAATTCGTTCAGCCAAAACCGAGAAAATCAAATGCATGTTTTTGATCAACATTCCCACACATGCATAGACTTTTGATCAGAATTTGATTCTGAGTCGATGAGTATAAATAAAGGTGGGTCTAGGCGGTCAAATTAAACGTTTTTTATAGCCTCCGCTCATCGAAGAAAGCAAAAATGTAATATAATATGCAATGTTTTAAAAATATTTATATCTACACATAACATGTTGAAAGAAATTGACATTTTGCACATATGTACTTTAAAATTTCAATAACTTTCCATAAAAGCTTAATTTAATCTCAATAAAACAATTAAATCCTTTCGATTTCTTAAAAGTCAACTGTTCCCCTTTTTTCACAACATACACAACAATTCTTAATATTTTGTATATTGAGTGTATATTTTTTTTTCTAATTTCCGGAAACTGGGACAAAATATAAAAAAAATCCCGAAATTTGGGTACATTCGGAAAAAATCGCGGGATTTTTGATTCTTTTTTCCACACATTCATAAAAAAACGTCCGTTTTACCTTACCCTGGGCAGACGGTAATAACAAAATTCATGCCATTTCAATAACAAATACTGTTAAAATAACAAAAAATGTTATGGAATATTCTTGAAAAACCCATTTATGCATAAAGGTTTAATAACAGTTTATGTTATCATAACAAAATTTGTTATTGCCAAGCTTCCCACGCGCCAGTGCCAACGCACACCGCGGGTTTGGTTTTCTAGCTCCGGTACGTGCCTGAACCCATTTGTGTATTGGTATCTTGGTACATCGTACCAGCGCACCACGACACTCTCGGCTCGCCCCATCGGTTTTGTGTCTGGCACTCACCCATGGCATGAACACAGCGTGCCGTGGTACGTGTCGTGGTATTGAACCCGTTTTGTACCGCCAGCGCGTACCACGGCACGTACCTCGGCTCGTAACGAGTGAAGCACCTTGGCTCATATACCGGGTTCATGCCATGGGTGAGTGCCAGACACAAAACCGACGCGGCGAACCGAGAGTGTCGTGGTGCGCTGGTACGATGAACCAAAATACCCTCGGTTCGTGTGAGTCGGGTACGGGTGTAAACCGAACAAAGCAGGCGCAAAGCAAACCCGAGGTACGAGTGAACCGCGTGTACCGCACGGTGCAGGGAAGCTTGGTTATTGGTCTGATGTTGGTTGAAAGCCAAAACAACCTTGGAATAACATTTTTTGTTATGGAAGAATACCTCCAACTGTTATTGAGATGATCGGATTAGTTGTTAAAATAACAAAAAATAATAACAAAGATTTGTTAGAAGAATAAATAAAAATGTTTTTATTCTGTTATAACAATAACAATCCAAAAACAAAAAATCATTACGACGAATAACATATCTTGTTATAAATAACATAAAATGTTATTGGCCTAGTATTTTCAAATATCATAAAATGTTATTCCTTAGTTATTTCCGTCTGCTCGGGACAGCTCAAAAACGTGTCCAAAATTATCTTTTGATTTTTTGCTTATTTAGCCTCCTGTGATCAAAATATGATTTTACGTAACTTTCTCTAAACAATTGGCCGATGCTCCGGAATCGGTTCCAAAGTGGCCAAAGTTATAACTTTTTGTCGTAAGAACCTTCCTTGGACTTATATGAACCCAACGCAACAAAGACCACCTCGATCTGACGCTCCGTATTGAACTGATTTGCGATCGACAAAACATTCGACATTTTGTATTTATATAGATATAGATGGATGAATTATCTTATCAAAACTATTTAATGCTTAAAAAACATTTGAAGGTAATTTTAGTTTCAAAAATCTCATATTATCGGATTTCACAAAAGCCAACGAGAAATTTAAGAACACAAATATTTGAAATGATGAATATAAACGAAAAACCAAAGTCGCTCGAGGCGGGGTTCGATCCCCCGTACTTTGGATTAGTAAGCATAAATGCTAACCACTAGGCCATGACGACTTGGTGAGCATAGACTGGAATTAGGAATACTGTTACAACTAACCCGCAACGCCTTTCGAGGTGTATCCTAGGGTTCTACCTCTCCTACTAACATTGAGTCCAAAACCTCCCTACAAACATCTACACCACTAAGGTGACGTAGGGGTCCCTGCGCACTTTAGATAGGTGTTTACTAACGATCCTTCCCATCCCTGAGGATAGCTTGGACCCGCCCCCCCCCCTCTTATGCCCTGGGTTGTATTACACACTCATCAAAAGATGAAGACATGGTATCTCCCGTGTTGGATTATTGTTCCGGATGAGGGTCTAATACAACCACACCAAACAGTGCACTCATACTCATATATATATACTCATCGGGTACAAACAAAATGAATCAAAACAATCTATTCAAGCCGTACCAAGCACAAGAATGTTTTGGCTAATAAATGTTTCTGTGACATATTCATAACAGAATGATAACAATATAAAACCATTCGTGAAGTACATGCAGTTGTTTCAAAAATAACTTAATTCTAACAAAATATGTTGCAAATCATCAGCTTTTTCAGTTTTTCAGTAGGCTAGGAGTAAGTCAAAGACACTTATTATATTTTGTTTCAAATTAGTTGTGAATAAGTGTCGGCCACAAAATCTAAACAGTTGTAACAATTGTAACTTTTTTACGCCCTTGGTGTAACAAAGTTCAGACTTAGTCATTTGAAACATGTTTCGCGATGCTGCTTGGGTGGGATAAGCGTTGTGGAGCCTTCCGGTGGTGGGGCGTCCTCCAAATGCTTATGCATATGCTAATGCTAAATTTTGTTTCGTAACATTATTTCAATTCAATTCGGGTTTATTAGTGATTGATCATGGTACAATTAGTTTTTTTTTTTTTCAGTTCATAACAGAGTTTTGGAGATCCTTTCAGCTGTGTGTTAAATCTCAATCCAATTTGGAACGATTATTGCCTACAATTTAGAGATTACCAAGAGTAAGAAAAAATATAGAATAAACTAACTAAAATTGCAAAACCGTAGCGTTATCAAAATACAAAAAGCTGAAGTAATTTTGCTCGATGATGCTCAGGTTTTCTAGACCCGAACGAGAGCAGCAGCACAGCATAATCTCATTACTTTCATCAATTTCGCCACCCAAATTCACCACCCAGCTGCGGTAAGCTCTCCAGCTCTTATTGAAGATTTGTCGTGTGGGCGCGAAGACCACTTCGACCACGCTGCTCGCTCCCAGTTTTATCTCTCCCTCAAGATTTGCTTACGCCACCCCAGCAATCCTCAACTTTTCCCCATCCATAAAAAAAAGAAAAACATCCCGTTGTAGCAGCCAGCAATCTCATCAATTTGGAGTCTTGTTCCGAATTACTCATCGCTAATGAAGAGTCTTGTTTCCGGTGCCGGGACACGACACGAATTTCCACCATGGGCACCATGTCTTCTTAGT
This sequence comes from Culex pipiens pallens, assembly GCF_016801865.2. Lineage (NCBI taxonomy): Eukaryota > Metazoa > Arthropoda > Insecta > Diptera > Culicidae > Culex > Culex pipiens. Next base: position 33,299,281 of record NC_068938.1, on the reverse strand, counting down.
TGTTTAGCCGTCCCCCTCTCTGATGTTCCCCATTTTCAGGGGAAAAGCTGGAAAAGTGCGCGTCGGAAAAATTTCATCGTTTTATTAGCGCTGGAGCCACCACACGGCAGGGAAAACCACATTGAGTTATGGAACTAATAAAACGGCAAAAAACCCTGCTGGCCAGGTAATGGGCGAAAATTTTCTCCCGCGCGCTGTAAAAATGAGCAAACAAATTGCATTTTTGCAAAGATAGGCTGGTTTCTTCCTTTGGAGAGGGGGGATTCAAGTAGTAAAATTATTTCCCCTGCCCCAAAGCCGCACCAAATTTGATGAGAGTTTGGGCTGGTGAAAAGAGGATATTTATGTGGGTTTGTGTTTGTGGTGGGTATCATGTGACGATGATGACCGTTTGAGCAGGAAAATTAGATTTGCCTTCTGCGTTCATTACGGTAGATTGGAGGACGTGATTTTCTTTTACAAGGCCTTGCTAAAAGTTGGGCATACTTTGGAAGATTGCTTAATAAATTGGGCGGTTTTTTCAATTTTGTAGCTATGGATGAAGAAGTTCAAAGTGTTCAACTTAAAACATTGAAAAAGTGAAAATACAGTAATAGTATATATTTTTTTCCCATTTTTCAACTCAAATTGTTGAACTTTCAATTGGAAAAATCACGCCCCAAAAAAAGAAACACTTTTCACGTGTCGTCCTCGCGCAAAAGCCCCCGAGGTCATTAAAATTTCCATTTCTCGCTAGGAGGAACTGATCCGCTTACCCCGGTGGGACATCGCCATCGCTGGAGCACCCGAATGCATACCAAGTCTTTGGCTTTTTTTTTTTTTTTTGGAGACACCGACTGCTCCACACTCGCACCGAGACTGACCCCGGGGCTCACGGGTATTAGTCGAAATGAATTCAGGTGGGATTTGGAGCGCGGGTGGAGGACATTTCGCCGATTCCCTCGGGCGGAAAAAAGGACTTTTGGAAAAAGGTGCGGAAAATTCGGAAAAGCTTACGGATATCTCCCGAGAGGGATTCCACTGGCAGAGTCATCTGGAAAGGGGGGACAATAAGACTTGATAGTTAATACTTTTTCGCAGGTCATGAATTTTAACACCTTTTTCCGGGGACGGAAAGCATTCCCGAACAAAAAAGAGGGGAAACTTTTGCAAAGGATTCAAAATAATTTGAATTTTTAATCCACGTGGGATTGTGACCAGTTGGTGCGGCACAGATTGGATGAACTGGCTTCACCGAGTTTAATGCAAAGTATTTCAACTTCTTCCCTCGCGGGTAGATTTTTGCCTGAAAATTTAAATAATTAAATCGTAACGACACTTTCAAACGAAAACTCGAGCGAGCACCCCTTTTAAAAAATATTAATGTTTTCGATCAAACCGCTTAAAGCAATAACGTTTGCCGTAATAAAAGGTAACAGCCCTTTCCCTCCCATTAATGGGACCATTTTCCCGTCAATTTCCATTGCCATTATCATATTTTTCCTCCATTTTCCGACGCAGTTAAAGGGAAAAGGAGGAAAAAAAAACGCGAATTTGCGGTCGCCTGAGTAATGATAAAATTATTGATTTTGTAATTAATTCTCACTTGAAAAATGACCGTGGTCTCCACCACGGTGTGCATCGCCGTTTGATGATCGGAACTCGGTGAGTGTGTGGGTGGCGGCTGTGGGTGCGTTTTGGCACTGTGGCTTTTCACCACGCCACGGCAGCATATGGACGGTCCATTAATGTGGGAATTGTGGGTGCGTGTGTGCTTTTTATGGGCGAGATTTGATCAAGCGGTTTTTTCGAGAGGGAAATGTTGCCTTTCATTTTAAATGTAGCAAATAGCATGACAAAATTTTCATTTTCGTTATGTAATTTTTTTTTCTATGCCACTTGGCATTACATTTTCAACAAATCAAATTTTTCTCATGCTTTAAAAAATCTAAAGAGAAAAACACATTAAGTTTATTGAGTCTTTTTTTATTTCATTTTAACTAAATTTGACAAGCTTTTTTGAAAAGCATGATTCAACAACTTATTTAAAGTTTTGTTTATTGGTTAACCAGGTTATTTTAAATATTTTTAAAGTTTATGTTTTACAGCCCTTGTCAAGTTAGAAGAAAAGAAAGGGGGGAAGGGAGACATAATAAAAAATGTATGATTTAAATTATGGCTATTTTTCTGTTTTACATTTGCCAAATATCAACTATTTTCCTAAAGTTGTACGTTTTTTCCAATCTTTGGTCCCAAAATTCTGAAGCTTCATAAGAAATTTGATGAATATGTACATGAATCTATCGATTTTCTTCAACATTTCTGAAGAACTATATTATAAAGCTTAATATTTTATCATAATGTTCTTGAAAAAAAAAATCTAGAAGACTCATATATTGAATATAGAATAGAAAATTTAACGCTATTCAATGTTGTCTTAAAATTTCATAATAAATAATAATAATGTTTTCTCCTGAAAAGTTATTAAAACAAAACAAATATTTTTGCTTCAAATTGGTGAAATGAGTTATCACAAATTACACAAGTAACATAGCACGATCCTTTGCATTTAGTTCGGTTTTTCTAAAAAAAAAAAAAACATGTCTAAAGATTATGTTTTAGCCATTTTAGAGCTTTAGAGTCATTGACTTTGGAAAATATTAGAATCGGCATGGTTATATATGTGGTTAGGGGCAAGTGGGCAAGTGTAGCAAGCTAAGGAAGAGCTAGTTAAACCCATTTAAAACATAAAAAATCAGTCAGTTTTTTTTATAATCATCTTATTCCAGGTCTTAACTAAGACTTTGATAACACAAGTTTTTAAAAATCTTGTTTAACACCATACAACACGGAGAAAACAGAGTTCCCAACATCGTGAACAAGCGTTCATGAAAATGGGAACCACGAACAAAGTGTTCAAATCGCATGGTACGTTTTTGGAAATCGTACCATGGGATTTGAACACTTTGTTCGTGGTTCCCATTTTCATGAACGCTTGTTCACGATTTTGAGAACTCTCTTTTCTGCGTGTACATGTTACTAATAATTTGATCATTTTTTTCGAAAAAAATAAATTATTAAGAAGATAAATGCTAATCACTAAGAGCAACTCTCTACGAAATCGGCCGATTTCGACCATTTTTATTTTTTGTATTTTTTTATTTGGCTCAAACTTTGTGTGGGCCTTCCCTATGACCAAATAACCTATTTTGTGTCATTGGTTCACCCATACAAGTCTCCATACAATTGTGGCTGCTATCCATACAAAAATGGTATGTAAATATTCAAACAGCTGTAACTTTTGAGTGAATTTTCTGATCAATTTGGTGTCTTCGGCAAAGTTGTAGGTATTGTTGAGGACTATTGAGAAAAAAATAGGTACACGGAAATTTTTTTTGCAGATTTTTTAATCAACTTTTTTTCACAAAAACTCAATTTCTCAAAATACGTATTTTTTGATTTTCGAGATTTTTTGATATGTTTTAGGGGACAAAAATCCGCAACTGTTGAGCCATAGAGAAAAATGGTCAAAAAATCTGCCGCCGAGTTATGAAATTTTGAAAAAATATTGATTTTTGGAAAAAATCGAAATTTCATGCTAAAACAAATTTGACGTTATTTTTTAATGCAAAATTGAATTTGCAATCGAAAAGTACTTTACAGATTTTTTGATAAAAGGCTCCGTTTTCAAGATATAGCCACCAAAAGTTTGATTTTAGCGAAATATTTGCAGTTTTTCGATTTTTAAAAATAGTGACCATGAGTGACCATTTCTGAAAATATTTTTTTTGAAAAGTTAAAAAAAATTGCTATAAAATTGTCTAAGAGACATTGAAGATTGGACCTCGGGTTGCTGAGATACAGCCGCTTTAAGAAAAAGAAACACGAAAATTGAAGTTTTTTAAGTCTCACCCAAACAACTCACCATTTTCTAATGTCGATATCTCAGCAACTAATGGTCCGATTTTAAATGTTAAAATATGAAACATTCGTGGAATTTTCCGATCTTTTCGAAAAAAATACAAAAATCGTTCCGACACTTAGAAAATTTACGGGATCCGTATCACGACAAGATTTTTGGTAGAATTTATTTGATTTTTTGGACTTAGCAAAATTTTGGCTTTCGGCCAGTAAAATATTTTCAACACTTTTTTGAGAGCAGGAAACTGAAAAAAAAATTTGGGACTAAGAAAATTTTTGGGAGTTTGGAAACATGATAAATTATTTTGAAGTTTATTTTTCCTTTGAACCAAAATTGCGGAAAAATCGTCGAAATTACAGGAAATTTTCGTCAGATTTTTACAAAAACATCAGTTTGTTCCTTAAATAATGTCCCTAACAAATTGTCTTCATTGAAATTTTGAAATTCAAAAGTTGGTTTTTAATAATTATTGATATACCCCCTACAAAAATCGTTCCGGCACTTAGAAAATTTACGGGATCCGACAAGATTTTTGGTAGAATTTATTAAATTTTCAGGACTTTGCGAAATTTTTGCTCTCAGCCAGTTGAATATTTTTAAAAATTTGGAAATATTATTTTGATAAGAAATATTACCAGGCTTTTTAAATTTTACTGTGGATTTTTGGACTTATGCAATTTTAGGAATGTTTTCATAAACTTTTATTTTGAATTAAAAAAAAAAATGGAATATAGAGACTTTGGATTTTTCCTGATTTGGAAAATTATTGTGACATTTTGGCAATTCAACGCATTCTCCACAATTTTTTAATGAGTTTTTAAAGAAAATAATTTTTCAACTTAAAAAAATCTTGTTTTGATGTAAGTGCGTACATTCCTGCAATATTACTCATATTTCTGAAGATTAAGGAGGGGGGGGGGGGGAGTCTGAATTGTGGCGGGGTGCATTAAAAACCAATAACATTATTTTTGGGATTAAAATCTACTTTATGAACTTGATATGATTTTTGGAAGATTTCAGTTGTTTGCTACTATAAACTCAACTTGAGGTGGCATTGTTGGTCAAATAAACTTAACAAGATTCTTCGCAGATACGCCTCGAACAATTTATGTTCGTGGACATGTTCGGTTATCTCTTAACAATACCCTGGGGTTAACTTGACTTGTTCGTGTTTTTACGAACATGGGTAGATTTTTCCAAGATGCAACTTTCTGCCCGGGAATTTAGAATTAATATTTAAAAATTAAACTGCATTGTTTTAATGGAGCAACAATTTTGAAGAACAACAAAAATAATTTTGAAAATTGAATATTGCACACTGCCCATGTTCGCATATGTGTCCCAAATGCTGAACTATCATTGAAAATTGTACTGATGTAGTTATTTTTTTTTATGTGCAAAGGATTGGACCTGGTATGTGAACATGTTTGCATACCAGCCTGCTCCAATTTCGAATCAAAACTAAATTTTAATTTTTGTTTATTGGACCCTTTAAAAAATAACTCCAGAATTTAGATCAAATGGTGAGTGGAAAATTGCATTCTATATGGTTTTAAAAACTTCGTAAACAAATGTTCTGAGTGATAACTCTTGATTTGCTTTTGACTTAACCCAAGTTTTGTTACAAAATATTGTATCATTAGCTTGCTAAACATCTCCAAGACCACAAGCAATAACCGACACACAACTAAACTGAAATTTATGTCAGCCATTTTCCCATTCACAAACAGAAAGAAAAAAAACCCCAAAAACATCATTCGAGGCCATCTTCCTTGTGATAGACGCCTGTTTCCTCGCCCCAAAAATACCACCCTTGGGGGTCAGTGTGTATGTTGATTCATGTTCAGTCGGTAAATAGCCATTAGGACTAATGAAAAAGCCTTTGTATGTCGATATGGTGGTGTGTTGCTTGGGTGAGGGTGGTGGAGGTTGGCAGTGTTAAATGGCAAACACGAATATTACGTGTGATGGAACGGGAACATTCTTCGTGCTCATTAGTTTGCCGAGCTGCGTGCGTGGGCCTAAAGGTCAAACTTGTTGTTTTCAGTCGCGTTTAATTCTCTGTGAAGCGATCGGTCAAACCGCAGTTTTTCCCAGTTATCAACAATGAAGAAGTGGGCTGGGACAGATAACAGTTTACGCGAGAAATAGGGTCACCGATTAGGCTGCCAGTGTTGCCAGATGTACGTCAACCGGCCACGCGATAAGCATCGTGTGCAGCAGCACAACACCACCCATTAGCTAATGAAGAAATTATTCATCCTTTTAGTGTTTAATAATGCCAGCTGACCCCCCACACACAGCAGAAGCCGACTCTATTAAAGAGGGGGGGGTGGAGGGGTTGTTTTCCTTATCGCAATGGTCTGTCTCGCCGGTTGACCTACCCAACCCTTGTTCCCCTTTAGTTAGCGAGCAGTTTTATTATGATTCTGCTGTGCTGTGTAGAGTTGGTAATCGAGAGTCCAGACCGGCGAACGCGATGCTTAATTACGAAAATGTTTTATTACGGCAAATTATTACGGCGTCGACCAGACCCAGTAATGGGGCGAGAATTTAGTGTAAGTTTTCATACTACAAAAGAGAGGAACGGGAAAAAGGACAAACGGAAAGTGAGCCAATTAGGATGATATAGGTTAGGTTTGTTTTGAAATTGATGTACATATCTACAACTAGGTTTTTTCCGGTTGAAAGAAATAAAATACTTTCTTTCAATTTCTTTGTTAACAGTAGTTTTTTAATAAATTTGAAAATTCTGTCAAAACAAAACGCAAACACTAAATTACTCCCACAAATTCAACAATTTGAATGCTCCTTTCACTCCACTCACAATCAAATCAAATAGTCCGCTCTATTTTTACCTCTTCCAGCGACAACGAAAGCGTCCTTTGAACGATCCTGTACGAAAGCTTTCCATTTTCACTCATTTCACTGCTCTTGTTGCTCCTGTTCCGCGTTTGGTTTTCTGTTTCAAAGGAGATAAAAGTATCAAGCAGAATGCAGCTCCCTCGTTGCGCTTTTCTCCTTTTTTTTTTTTTGCTCTCATCCTTTCTGGTCCTTTTCAGAAGTGCATCTCTCCTGTTCTCATCCCATTCACACCAGCGGAAGAGCAGAGCAGATTCGCCCTCCATTCATCCGTGCTTTGTTTCTTTTGTGTTTGTGATCGTTTTAGAAATTTTTAGCACGTAATAAATTATTCCACTTTCTGTTATTTAATATTTTTCTTCTGGCTGCACTTCCGGAGGGATTTTTCTTTTCTGTTCCCTCGAAAAGCTACCGTTTTTCCCGCACTCGTCTCATATCGTTGATGAACAACCGGATACTCCGCTTTCGCTCCCCTGCAGGAATTTTTCCACTCTGTGTTTCCATCCCGATGCGAGACTAGCAGGATTCATTCATTTTCCTGTGGGGGTTTTTCCTTGATTATTATTTTACTCGCTTTATAGTTCCCTTAAGGCACTGGGAGCGTAGCGAAGAAGCTGCTCAGCTTAATGTTGTTGCTGCCACCACCTACACCACCACCAGGAACCGGTAGTTTTACCTTTTTTGTTCGGCTTGAGCAACTTGAGTCATTCACAGGGAAAGGAGGAAAAAAGAGGTTTGTACTTTTTGTGCACGGGAAATAAAAAAAAACCCGACAGACGGCATTTTTATTGCGACGTCGGCAAATCTTCAAGTATTCACTGCGGTGAGTTGATTTTTTTTAATTCCCCCCCCCCCCCCCCCCGGGAGGATGATTATCCGTGAGTTAAGGAAGGTAACGGTACAATAAGAAAATTTCAGCAAAGTGTACATAAAGTTATTTAAGGTAGCCGCCATTTCTTGGACAACTTTTGTTCAATATCGGAACTCGACAAATTGCTTGCTATCGACGTTTTCCTTCAAGGTGCTTCCAAATAACTCGAGTTGGGTGTAAATATGGTGCTGCCTTTCCATGTCACCTTAAAATAAATCCATTACAAATATTGGTGAATGTTTTTTGTATTCCACTTGAGCTTGAGCTTGAAAGACCAAGTTGAAACATTTTGAATCCTTCTTTATTATTTTCTCAATAAAAAAATTAAAGCGGGAGTGCCCAACCGTATGGCCCTGCGGACCTAATTTGTGTTTCAAAAGGGTTTCAAAAAAGGTGTTTTCTATTATAAATTATGGTGACGAAAAAAAAGATAAATAAAACATTTTTTTTAAGTTTTGAAGCAACATTTGTTCCAATAATTGTTTAAACATGTTTTTTTATATCTAATCTTAAAATAAGAAGTCGTAAACGACACTGAAAATGAGGATTCACAAATCCTTCAATCTATATATATAAAAAATTTCGACGGTTTTGTTCGAACGCGAATCAATTCAACACGGAACGTCGGATCGAGGTGCTCTTTGTTGCGTTGGGTTCGTATAAGTCCAAGGTAGGTTCTTACGCCAAAAAATTACAACTTTGGCCACTCTGGAACCGATTCCGGAAAATCTGACGATTGTATGGGAAAAGTTACGTAAAATCTAATTTTGATCAGGCTGAATAAGCAAAAACAAAAAAACCACAGCAAACGAAAAAAAAGGCAGAACGAAGTTTGTCGGGTAAGGCTTGTAATTTATAATTTTATGATTTTTTTTTCGCAGGCGTGGGTTAATTTAAACCACTAAGGACATTTTAAATAGTGAAAAGACTTATACTTTTTAACGGTATTTAAAACTTTTGACGAAGCAATATAGCAGATATGTTCTTCTAAAAAATAATAATTTTAATTAAATTCAAATTCAATGAAAAAATTCTTAAATAGTTTAATTTATCAAGGGACCATCCATAAACCACGTGGACACTATTTTGGGAATCTGGCACCCCCCCCCCCCTCCCCCCATCTTGGACAATTGTCCTTAGAAAAAAAAAAATTTTGTTTGGATCGTGGACAATCGCCTTCCCAAACCCCCCCCCCCCCCTAAAGCGTCCACGTGGTTTATGGATGGTCCCCAAGTAGGTTTGTCTTAAAAAATTTCATGTTTGAAATTATCAATTTTTCTACAAAATTCAAAGTTTATTTAACAAATGTAAGGCCGTTGCACATATTTTTCGAAGTTTATGTCGCCCCCCACCCCTCCCCCCCTTAAAAATCGATCCAAAAAATCAGGGGGCAAAATTTTTTTTTCAAAAAACTTCAAAATTTTAACGGAATTGTGAGTGTAATCACCTTTAAACATTTCGGCATGCATTCCCCTTTGTTTGTTCATTTGAAACATGTTCAAGTTTGTTTAAAAGTATTTTTTTTTTTTGAAATTCCGTTGTACACCGCTGCAAAAAGTTTTTTTTTCGGCAATATATAGCTATTTTGAAAACTAATGATTGAAAACATCAGGGCAGGTGTAAAATGTATCTTAAAACACCTTTTTTATTCAAATGATAGTATCATGGCCTGTGATTTTTTTTATTCTTTTTTTTTGCCCTTCCCCCCTCGACTTTGGTCAGGGTCGAGGGACATAAACTTCAATAAATATTTGCATCGACCTTATTTTTATTAATAAAATAAGGCCATTGCTAATATTTTTCAAAGTTTATGTCGAAAAATCAGAGGGCAAACAACATATTTTTTCATAAAACTGGAAAATTTCAATGGTTATAGTAGTCTAATCAACTCAAAACAATCTAAAACGCCTTTTTCTGCATTGAGAGCGCTGGTACAAATATGTTTTAAAGTGTTTGTCTCACACCTACCCACCCCCCCACTTTTTTCATTCAAATGTTGAGATAATGGCTTGTTATTTCAATTCTTGTATTTTTTGTATTTTTTTTTTTTTGCGCGACGCTGACCGCTAAAACCAATATCTTCTAATATTTTAAAAAATCAGAGAGCAAAACAATTAGAACTTCAAGTTTTCAATGATAAAAATCAATGGACAGATTGTTAACATTTATTTGTTTATGTTGTATCCAAATAACTTCTATTTAATGTTTCCAGTACTTGAGGGAAAAAAGGTTCATGAATTTCATACATTTTACAAATTCATGACAAATCATTTTGTTATACTTATCAAAAAAAATCAACTCAAGGTTTGAAATATTTTGATTTCAATTTGTATCAAGACTATAAATTAATTTTGAATGGAAATATATGGAACAGAAAAACAAATCAAAAGAACTTGTAGAGATTGTTTTCGAAAACATTTTGTTTTTCAAATCCATGCAAAATTAACATTTTATTTTTTTTTTGCTACATTCAGTCGCTGCACAATTTTCAGGAGACGTCGCGGGCCGAATAAAATAGATTCACGGACTGTGTAACTGTTTGAAGTGTGTAATAATATAATAGATCTTTAATTTTTTTTATGAATTTATCTTTTTAAACGGCATTGAATAAAACATTTAAAATAAATGGGTATTTAAACTATGTCAGGTATTTCACAATTTCTGTTGAATTTTTGAATGTGTAGATGATTTTTCAAAAAGGTATTTTTTATTTATTTGATTTTATTAAAACCATTAAAAGTTATGAACAAAATAGGTTTTTGAATTAATCAGTGTTGGGATTCGAGCGAGAAGAAGGAAATCTTTGCTCGCGAGTGAGGAAGAGAACTTGTAGTACTTTCTCTCTTCGCTCGCGCTCTCGCTCTTGCCGCGAGCGCCTCGTGTTAGCCGTTCGTTCCAAGCCAGCAAACTTGTTTTTCGAGCTAATGAATGCAAACGACCCGAAGGTACAGAATTGTAACTTCAACCGTTGTGTTGTTTTTTGTTTTTCTTTGCCAACACGTTCTACTTCTTGCTCGCGGGCAATTCTGGCTCGCGAGCTAATCCGTTCGCGAGCGGGAAGAGAACACGGGCAATCGGCGAGTTGCTCTCGGCTGCTCGTGGCGAAAACTCGAGAGAATACCAACACTGAGTACTTTTTGCATTGTTAAACTCTTCTCAAGTTCAGTCCTGGTAATTATCACAGTAACAAGTACATTTTATACGGTATACAAATGGGTGCCGAATTCTTTGTCAGTTAAAAGTAAACAAAAAACTATAGTCGAAGAAAAACAAAGCTATTTATTTTTGAATTTTTGGAGCCCATAAGAGTCTTAAGCCTGCAGTTTGCGGTTGATGGCAGTTAATTCATGTTTATTTAATTTGATTTTAATTTTTATTAAGCAGATTTATAAGCTAAGAAACTGTTTTTTTATCATTTAGTTAAAGTAATAGTAAATGATAAAACAAATTTAAAATATTGTAGTTTTTTGGAAGCATAACAGCATTTCTAGAAAGAACTCTTCATTCCAAAAATAATCATCCCACCGAGAGACCTACAAGCCTAATGAAATGGAAGCTGGGCAACTAAAACACTAAAACTGCCCCGCTGGCTTGCCCTTTATTCTTCCAAGTAGTTGAGCTAATGAAGTAGGAATATTGCCAGACCTCCCAAAAGCCGATTCCTCCAGTTTGGCCAATCCCTTCCTACAGCGCCCCCTACGAAAAGTCCAGGAGCCGATCCTTGTTAATTGGGAAAAGGACCTTCACGGGATCGGCACGAGGAACTCGAGCAGAGCGTCGGATAATCTTATTAAAGTATCATCATCATTTGTTTTCGTTACGTACAAATTTCCCAGAACGGGGTGGTTGGGGGAGGTTGAGAGGTTCTGGGAACGCTCCGGGTGTTGTGAACTTTTCCGGCACCAGCAATCGATACATGAAGGGAAGCATCGACGACTGCCATCCCCCCCACCGAACAAGGGGTGAAAGTTTTCCCGGCGTCAATTCTGGTGGCAGCTGGAGGGTTCACCGAGAATCGAGGGAAAAAACTAGAGCGAAACGATGCCGAGTCGAACTCGGAAAAGTTTCGATCTTTTTTTTTGTTTTTGGTGAAGCGACGCAGCTTTTTTCGTCGGAAACAAAAAGTTACACGGGGTACGATTTTGTTTTGTCTGTTTACTATGGATTGAGAACCTAGATGTCATTAAAATTCAGCAAAAAGATTGTACTTGCCATGTGGACTTGAATCATTGATAAAACATTAGGTAAGACTCAACATCTCCACCATGACCTGTTAAACTCCAGGGAAGAACAGCACCCCCCTAACAGACAACAAGTGACAAACTTCTCGCAATTCATCATCGCTTCAACAGCCGATTTGCTACATCCCACCAGCACGCCCCCTCTCCGCTAAAATTATGATTCAATCGCCTCCGCCATAGATTCCCAATAAGCGTTTAATTAAATTACAAGTCCTCAACTTTCGCCTCGTTTATAATGTTTCTTTTGTTGCTCGTGTTGCTTGCCGGGCTGCTACTAAGTAAGTCCCGAAGATCCTTCGACAAGCAGCGAGCAGGGATTTATCCAATTATTACGAAACTGGGTGAGAGATCTTTAGTCGTCGTCGGCGTCGTCCTACAGTCGTGGGTGGTAATGGAGGGGGTTGGGAAAACTTGCTCTTCCAATCGACTGGTACCGATGGAAAATGGTGTGTGTTTTTCTTGTTCTTGGTTTTCTCACTAGGAAAAGTAAAGGAAGAGTAACGATAGCTCAGTGATGTCACAACACGTTTAGTACGGCAAATTTTATTTTTTTCAATAATATGTAATTTTTGCATCCAATTTGCCCAACAAATATCAATTTGCAAAAAAAAATGCGACAAATTTTTTTTTTTGATTTATTTATTTATTTGTTTTATTGGGACTGTCGGTGAGCTTTAAAAGAATTTTTATTTTATGATCACACCTGAGGTCAAAAATTTGTTTGCATGAAATTTTGATTTTTTTTTTAAATCACTACCTTTAAAAAAAACATAACTCGGCAGCAGAATAATAGACCATACTTCTCTATAGCTCAAAAGTTGCGGGTTTTTGTCCACTAAAATATATTAAAAAATCTCGAAAATAAAAAAAATATGTATTTTGGGAAATTGAGCTTTTGTAAAATAAAGTGAATAAAAAATCGGAATTTTTTCATTGTACCTATTTTTTCTGAATAGTCCTCATCAATACCTGGGTCATTCCTTCCCAAGTGACCACGCGTCCAACATCGACCTTCACCAAATCTGCTCATATTTGGCATGGGGGTTGTTTTTGCCCCAAAAACAAAGAATCCAAAGTTTGGTGACATTTGGTCCACCCCCGCGCCCGTGGCACCCCCCTCTCTTTCTGAGATTTTTGAAAAACCTCATTTTTAAAATGCATTTTTCTAAGAGGAAAGTTTACAAAAAGTGAACTTTTGGGTATGCATACTTGAAGATTTTTTGATGTAGAATCGAATGGCGTACTCAAAATTTACGTACAGTGTTGCCAGATATGAAAATTTTGCGCTTTAAGTTTTAAAATGCATTTTTAACCCTTTGGACGAGCAATTACGGGAAAACTGACAATTGCATTCGATTGCTGAGAGTTTTTTACATTAAATTCAATCAAAACCTCAGGGTAAAATGAATATTTCTTGAGATAACACATTTTTAAGTTGGAAAGCTTAGTATTGCACAGCAAATGTTTTACTTAACCATCAATTTTTAACAGTACATTGCGTGAGAGCATAGTAGGCCTTGAAATTTGAATATTTTTTTTCAATTTCTTAACGGAAGCATGTAAATGTCCCAAAATTGAATTTATGTATGTATGTATTGTATGTATGTATGTATGTATGTATGTATGTATGTATGTATTTGTGTATGTATGTATTGTATGTATGAATTTGAACCCCTGTCTTGGCAGGACTTGGCGTGGTTCACGTATATAAGAAAATGACAAAATGTTTAATTTCGAGCGCATCAACTGGAATTTTCTAGTTTTATGGCCCAAGAAGCTAGCCTGAAAATATGAGCTTATTTGGTTAGGGTTGGTTGGTCCAATTTTTACCTGAAGGATTTTGGAGTTTTTTTTGGCAAAATTTAAAAACATGCTCAAAAAATTAATCTATATATTTTCGGGATCAATTCCTAGCGCTTTGCGATGTTCTACAAAGTTGTTCCCCGGATCAAAACCTTTGAGAATTTTGACAATAAGAAAATTTGATAGCGTTTTGGGAAACTTTGTCGAAGAAGATGTTAAAAGTGAAAATTCCCCATAGTAAATTAATTAAAGTTCCATTCTAACTCCAGGTGAAAACTGGACCCACTAAACATTAACCAAATGGGCTCATATTATCAGGCAGGCTTCTGGGGCCATAAAACTAGAAATTTCCTGTTGAAGCGCTCGAAATTAAACATTTTGTCATTTTCTTATATCCGTGAACCACGCCAAGTCCTGCCAAGACGGGGGTTCAAATTCATACATACAATACATACATACACAAATACATACATACATTCATACATACAATACATACATACATAAATTCAATTTTGGGACATTCACATGCAAATTTCAAGGCCTACTATGCTCTCACGCAATGTACTGTTAAAAATTGATGGTTAAGTAAAACATTTGCTGAGCAATACTAAGCTTTCCAACTTAAAAATGTGATATCTCAAGAAATATTCATTTTACCCTGAGGTTTTGATTGAATTTAATGTAAAAAACTCTCAGCAATCGAATGCAATTGTCAGATTTCCCGTAATTGCTCGTCCAAAGGGTTAAAAATGCATTTTAAAACTTAAAGCGCAAAATTTTCATATCTGGCAACACTGTACGTAAATTTTGAGTACGCCATTCGATTCTACATCAAAAAATCTTCAAATATACATATCCAAATGTTCACTTTATGTAAACTTTTCTCTTAGCAAAATGCATTTTAAAAATGAGGTTTTTCAAAAACCTCAGAAAAAGAGGGGGGTGCCACGGGCGCGGGGGTGGACCAAATGTCACCAAACTTTGGATTCTTTGTTTTTGGGGCAAAAAAAACCCCCATGCCAAATATGAGCAGATTTGGTGAAGGTCGATGTTGGACGCGTGGTCACTTGGGAAGGAATGACCCACCTACAACTTTGCCGAAGGTACCAAAGCGATCAGAAAATTCATACAAAAGTTACAGATTTTCGAAAATGGTTTCTTAGATCGTAGGGAAGGTCCCAATAAAGTTTGAGCCAAATAAAAAAATAAAAGTGATCAAAATCAGCCAATTGCGTAGCGAATTGTTCCTATGTAAAATCAAAGGATACAAGACAAAAGTCGAGTCGAGTGTAAAATCAAAGGATACAAGACAAAAGTCGAAAGACAAAGATCGACAGGACAAAAAGTCGAATGCCAAAGGTCGAAAGTGAGCTACTGTTCTAGAACGAAAGATCAGAATCTAAAATGACGAAAGTGAATAAAAAGTACAAAAGGAAATCGGAATAAGAGAAGGTCAAAATTAACAAACATTTAGAAATTATTTTTATTTTTATTTTTATAAATTATTTGATTTCTGTAATGTTTTGATGATTTCCTGAATGAGCAGATCATTATAAAGTGTCCGAGATTAAAATGTGAAGGCAAATATATTTCAAAGAATTGTGTTTTCTTTAAAAATATTTCAGTCCTGTTTTTATAATATTTGTGTTGGTATCTGCAATTCTTTGATCAAGAACTCTATATAGTTTTATGAGATTTTTCTCATTTTTCAAACAAAGCAGCTTTCAAAATGCTTATCTGCCCATTTTTCCGTGTTGGTCCAGATATTATATATTCAAAATTACAAACATTTTGCCTTCCTCACTGCAGATCGCAAAATTAAGTGGAAAAATGGTGATGTATTGGAGCTTTAGTGACTTCAGAAGATTTGTTGCAAATGGAAAGGGGCAACCTTTGGTTTGGTTGAAAATTGTGGTGGTTTTCAAAATCTAACTTTTCATGATTTATTTTTTATTTTTGTTATCTTCTAGAATGTTGTTGAGCAACTTTCTCGAAGATACCAACATTTTATCTCGCAATTTACGCCTCAATTTACAGTTTTTTGAACGTAACAATTCAGGGCTAGGTTTTAGGGAAACGTGATGTTGCGGACACTTTTAGAACACTATAAAACTTTTTTTTTGACAAGTCAATTAGGATTTAAGGGTCGAAACTTACAGACATTTTAAGGTAGAAAATGCAAGTTTAAAACTCAAATATCAAAAAAGTGCAGGCCAAATTTCTTGCGCCAGGTTGCATTTGAAATGGGAGATCTAGCACTAAAAGCGCTGAAAAAAAATTCAGAGATAATTTTCTTTAAACTCGAAATAACTTCAATAAAATTGTCTAATTTTCAAGGGAAAAGTGTATGGGACCACTCTGACAATAATCAAAAATTGTTCAACTATATGTTTTTTTCATGTAATTTTGCCCGCTGAATCTGAAACTGCCCTCAGAATTGAGCCAAAGTGGCAAAATATTTATTGTTGGTCCCAAAATATGATCACAGTCCATAGTTATCTGGCAACCCTACCTCATGTTATGACCTATATTGATGTTTTTATAGTGATATATTCATGAAAAATGTGTCCGAATCCATCATCAGCAGGGATGGAATAATCGCGAACAAATCATTTTCGCTTGCGAGCTGTTCAACCGCGAAATTGAGAAGGCAAATCACGCAAAAGAAAATCGCTCCCGAACTTCTCCAAGAAAATTAATCTGTTGATGATTTTTTGTGAATTTCCTTCTTAGCACCACTTAAAATTATTTATTTCGCCTTGTTTACACACATTGTCCATTTACAAGTAGTGACAGGTCATTTTTTGACGTGTGACAAGTGTAGTAGTGAAAAAGATATTCCGCCGAATAATCAAGATGAGGATTTTTTTAGATTCCTTTTACCGATCTTTCGTGCGCGAGAGAGGAGAGCCATGTTCCTTTCGAATTTTTTCTCTTGATGAACGTTCAAAGATTTTCTATTGATGATGGTTCTTCCATCGCTGAATTCATCAGACATATTGTTGGATTGGCAATCGAGAGACCATTCAAACGAATCTAGAAGTTTGATGATCTGGCAACCCTCTCTCAAGTTATGGTCACTTAAGTGATAATTATGTAATCTTTAGGCTGAATCTTAAAAATATTTATTTAAAAAAAATGAATAGGTGGATTAAGTTTTTGTTGAAGAATTATATTGAGAAAAGTATTGCTTTAATGTTGACATAAGTATGAATTTTTTTACTAACAGTGATTTTTTCTTCTCTTTCCAGGTACGTTCAAGAAAGGATTTTCGAGAATAAACCATTCAGCGCTCCGTGAGATTCCCCAAAAACCTTCAAACAACCTTCTGGCAAACTCCAATCTGGTAATCCGTCCAGCGCTTCCAGCGATAAGTACCGACTTCATTGCCTCCCCACATCCAGGCAACAGCTGCAACTGGCATCAAAAAAGCTGCTCTGCCGGACAACTCACAACCCACACACACAGACACACTTTATCTTCTCTGCCTCCAGGACTCTAGGTTTAATGGGTTACCACTCTCTCTCGCTGCGCCAACAAGATGATTCATTGTCTGACCTTTGTTGGCTCCGGGACTGGCTTCGACGGAATCCACTTTTAATTTGTGCCACCGGTGATGCTTGGACCTGGAGGGATGAGAGCGGAAAAAAGGTCAAAAGTTCAAGGATTTATGGGGCAGTTTCGCTGGAAAAAGGCAGACGGAGTGGGGTTCCTCAAGTTAAGTCCACTTTTTTGATCTAGTTTATGAGGTGGGTTTGTTCAGAGAAGGATTTATAAAATCCAAAAATCCTGGAAATTTAGTTAAAGTTAATTGTTTAATCTTGGAGGAATAACCTCACAAAAATTAAGAGAATTGTGTACTTAATTGTGTAAAAATGGGCAAATTCGTACCACCCTCGCACCAACACGTGTTTTTGTTTGCAATTGCGTCAGCTGCCACGTGAAACCACTAAAGTAAAAAAAAAAGAAAAAAAATCCCCAAGAAAGTTATTAGCATTTCAATCACAACAAAGAAAACATCTTACAATGCTCGTCACTTCTTATTTTTGCCTCCTTCTTTTATTTTTCTCACGTTGCTTGGTCCGAGGAAAAAAATCGAGATTCTGCCACAGTTTTCCGAACCACCCTCCTCTTCTCCCTCTCCCACAGAAAGTGGCATCCTTTGTATGAAGAATCGTCTTTTCATCGAGTGAACCAAAAGAAGCAACAGAGAAGAAGAAAAAAACACAGACAACGAAGACCTCGTTGCGGGAAAACCTTCGATGTTCAACAGATGATTTCTCTCTTATCCACTTTCGGAACGAACTCGAACTTGGCCATTTTATTGGATGCTTGAAGGGGGAGGGGTGAGGCGGATTGAGTGGATAACTTTCTCCAAAGGATCATCTACCCCTCCTTACTATTATGGGTGGGGGAGAGGGGAAAACCACCCACCCAGTGTTTATCTTGGCCGAATTTCGGGAAAACCGCAACCGCATTAAGAAGTAAGAAGGAAGGAGGAAAACTAACAAGTTGCAGCCCAAACGAACAAGTTAGTTTTCGTCTGGAATTATATTATATGGAAAATCAGCCGGGAAATGCCAGCCCTTCTTTGAGTAGAAAGATGGTTTTGTGGTTTTGGAACTGTGCAGAACCACTAAAATCGATACAATT
Source organism: Culex pipiens pallens (assembly GCF_016801865.2). Classification (NCBI taxonomy): domain Eukaryota; kingdom Metazoa; phylum Arthropoda; class Insecta; order Diptera; family Culicidae; genus Culex; species Culex pipiens. The sequence continues at coordinate 33,280,950 of NC_068938.1, read as the reverse complement.
AAAGTTGTCAAAACGAATGAATGTCGGGCACGTTTTCCGGACAATTTCTGGAAAAGGCTTGCGGTGAATTTCCAAGAGATTGAGCCGAAGGAAATATTTTGCCACAGACACCAGCTTGATATCTTTGAAAATATTTATTCTGAACAGCTTCTACACTTGTGGTAAAAAGGGATTCTCCAGATCCAGTCAACCATTTCAGCAATGGAAATATCAACTCGTGTCCAGTTCACTGGAAACCAAATGCAACCGATTTCAAAGGCATTATTGTGGCAAAATATTTCTCTTCCCTTCAAGATTAATGAATATTCACACTTCATCCCCCAAACCCACTTCATCGGTGATGGAACTATCTCGCTCTGAATGAGATGGCAAGCAAAGAAGGACATTCATTAAATCAGAGGAATGTCTTGTGAATGTCCGAAGGATAAAGAATTTCCATTTCTTTCCCCACTCCCGCAGGGATATCTGCTCTTGTCAGTCTGGAGCTGTCCGGAGAGTGAAATATTTGCATTAATTAAGAGTCCGGGCAGCGGGGATGATTTTTTTTTACTGAGGATTTTTTTTTCATCTTCTATTTTTGTTCGATGGATGCTGGAAGGATGGTGGAAAGGATCGATGAGATTCTTCAATTAATGAAGGATTTGTGGAAATCAGTAATTATGCTTTGGGTTGAGATGTGAGGTTGAACTATTTTCAATTTGCTGTGAATAATTGTGATGATACTGGAATCATGTGAGGAAGAATTGGATTTCAAAAACGCTTTAATTTTTACTGAAAAAGCAGAAAATAAGTAAGAAAATCATAGCAATGGAAAAGAAAGCATCTACACTGCTTTTTATTTAATGGATAAACCAAGTTTATGTGACTTGGAAAATTTAATGAATGGTTTACAACTTTGGCCCAAAATTACATTAATACCATGAACCAATGACAAGTTTTCAGTCCAAAATCATTCAATTTATGCATGAATTGAGCATTTTACCTAAATCATGTCGCATAATATTTAAAAAGGCCTAAAACACAAGCCTTATTACTTTTGAAAAGAAAGGATTGTTTTTAATTTAAAAAGTATTTTATTTGATCGATTAAAGGATTTTACAATTTTTTCATTTCAAAAAAATTATAGTAGAAAGTGTGGCCAAAAATGAAGATTGCAGTTTTTTTTCGTTGACAACAATATATTCAGTAATGAACAAGGTTGTTAACGATATAAATATCGAGGTCCGACCACGGTAGTTCTATCGTTATCATCGGGACGATAACGATAATCTATCGTTATCGTTATTCCGATAATTCTATCGGCGATAATTTTATCGACGATAACTAATTTAAAACAAATTCCTAAAATTGACTTAACAAAACCAAATCATGTTGAATTTTTTAAGCTTTTTCTTAGAAAATGTTTTTTTGATAATATGGCAAGTATAAAACTAAAAATACTTATAAAAAAATCACAAAATAACGCAATTTTTAATAATTTGCAATATGGGTATCAAACGAAGCAAAACTTGGTTTGCTTTTGCACTTTTATTGGAGTTTTATGCTAAATATTTGAATTTTCACAAAACATCGTATTTTTCAAAAAAAATAACCTCAAATTTTCATAATTTGCTATATGGTTATCAATCGAATGAAATTTTGCCTGCATTCCCGAGCAGACGGAAATAACTTGGGGATAACATTTTTTGTTATTTGAAAATACTAGCCCAATAACATTTTATGTTATTTATAACAAGTTTTGTTATTCGCCGTTGTGATTTTTTTTGTTATTGGATTGTTATTATAATAACAGACTAATAACATTTTAAGTTATTCTTCGAACTGGTCTTTGTTATTATTTTTTGTTATTTTAACAACTGATCCGATCATCTCAATAACAGTTGGAGGTATTCTTCCATAACAAAAATTGATATTCCAAAGTTGTTTTGGCTTCCAACCAATATCAGACCAATAACAATTGTTGTTAAGATAACATAAACTGTTATTAAACCCTTATGCAAAAATGGATTTTTCAAGAAGATTCTATAACATTTTCTGTTATTTTAACAGTATTTGTTATTGTAATGGCATGAATTTTGTTATTACCGTCTGCCTGGGATTTTAACTGTTTTATAGTTTCTGAAATAAATACTCAAATTTTCACAAAATACCGTACTTTTTTAAATTGCTCAAATTTTCAGAATTGGCAATATGCGAATCATGCATTTTCACAGTTTTAAAGTTTTTGATTGAAATACTAAAATAATCATCGAATACCGAATTTTTTTAAGCTTTTAAAATTTTATGATTAGCAATATGGGTATCAAACGAATTGAAATTTCGCATGCATTTTTCTCTGACTTTCTCTGATAAAAGTGAAAAAGCATATCAAATTTCGCGTTGTTTAAAACGCATGTTGCATATTATCAAAATTTTAGTATTTTCGAAAATATACGGTATGTATACGGTATAGTTTGAAAAAAAAAGTTTGAAAATAAATTTTTATTTTAAATGCAAAACTTATTCGTAATTTGTTACCGATATGATCAAATGATTCATGAAAGTCTTTTTCAAAATCACGAATAATTGTTTATTTTAACAAAAAAATATCAAAGAAAAAATATGTGATGTCAAAAATTTGTAGGTTAAAAGTTACAAAAATTACCATTTTTCGGATATGTTTCTTTTTTGTTTAATTTTAAAGTCCGTTTGGTTCCTTTTTGTTTTTTTCCCGGGCAGACGGTAATAACAAAATTCATGCCATTTTAATAACAAATACTGTTAAAATAACAGAAAGTGTTATGGAATCTTCTTGAAAAATTCATTTTTGCATAAGGGTTTAATAACAGTTTATGTTATCATAACAAAAATTGTTATTGGTCTGATATTGGTTGAAAGCCAAAACAACTTTGGAATAACATTTTTTGTTATGGAAGAATACCGCCAACTGTTATTGGGATGATCGGATTAGTTGTTAAAATAACAAAAAATAATAACAAAGATTTGTTCGAAGAATAACTAAAAATGTTATTAATCTGTTATTACAATAACAATCCAATAACAAAAAAATCATAACGACGAATAACAAATCTTGTTATAAATAACATAAAATGTTATTGGCCTAGTATTTTCAAATATCAAAAAATGTTATTCCCACGTTATTTCCGTCTGCTCGGGATATTTATTTATTTGTCTTAAATAAAAAAAAAACTCACAATCTAACAGAAAAACTAAATTTTCTAGGCTCTAAAGCCAAGTAAGTTCCTATAGGTTTTTTTTTTCACTGATAAATCCAAATCTGCGGCCTGATTTGTTCAAAACGGTAAAAATATAATAACAAATTTTCAAATACTGTTCTGGCCATTTGCCGAGGAGCAAAACGACGTCTTGTAAATCAACTGTTTCTCTGCAATTTTTCATCAATCATCATCATTTTTGGATTGGTTTCAATTTTTTTTTTGCAAGTTTCCGAAAGTTTCAAAGGATTAAAAATATTTGCTGTAAAGTGACACACTTTTTAACATAAGTGAATATTACATTGAATAACTATTTATTTTAATTTCCAAAAACCTGCACGTTAAAACTATAAATTGAAGTAAAATTGGCTTAACTTGTATAATTAACACTCTGCAACCAAACCTAACCTACAGGCGGGCTTCGATTTAAAGAATTACCAAAAATAAATGTTCAACACTTTTTTTTGTTAATTAAAAAGTATTCGAAAGAAGAATTCATTAAATTTAAGAAATTTTATGGTTGGAAGATTGACTTGTTTGAAGTTTGTTTATTTTTAATGTCCCAGACTACGCCTCTACGCATTTCTTTTACATTTTCAATGATAATGGTATCATTCTACTGCAAAAAATGTGAAAAACAGGCAACAATTTTAAAACGTAAAAAAAAAAATGATTGGAGGCGGAAAAATTAGGCAAATACTAACATAAACAAAAAAACTATACAAGAATTCACACAAACAAAACACAAAAAAAAAACTTTTAAATGCTGTTGTAATTATACACTGAGAAAAATCAGTTCCCAAAATCGTGAACAAGCGTTCATTAAATTTTGAACCACGAACATAGTGTTCAAATTCCGTGGAACGGTTTTTTTTTAAATGTACCATAAAATATGAACACTTTATTCTAGGTTCCGAATTTCTTGAACGCTTGTTCACGATATTGGGAACTGATTTTTCTCCGTGTACTTGAAATGCAAAATTGATGTTTTGAACTTTTTGTTAAAATTAATTATTAAAAAATTTGAAAAAAAAAAAACATGAAAATGCCCTTAAAAAAAAGTAATGCTACTAAATTGTGCAAACCATCAATATTCTAAGGGACCATCCAGAAACCATGTGGACACTTTTTTGGAAATCTCAACCCCCTCCTACTATCGTGGACAATATCCATACAAATTAAATCTTCTTTGTATGGAGCGTTGACAATCGCCAACCCCCCCTAAGCTGTCCACGTGGTTTATGGATGGACCCTAAGAAAAATTATCTGTATTTTGTCGCCGACGTGCTAACTTGTCGTACGTGCATTTTGGCCAAATTGAGTTAAGAACGCCATATTGTGCAGCTCACAATGCCTCACTTTTTTGTCACTTTACACAAGAAAGTAGTTTCAATCTTGTCGTGCTATCTTGTCACTCCCTGAAAATTGATGTAAGTGCGACAACTAGCCAAAGGGATTTCAGGTCAGAACGCGTTTGACGCACGTACAAGTTAGACTACCGTAAACATTTGTAATTATAGCTCGGGACTCCAGCAACCAACTTCAACCAAACTTCAGGACAATGCACAGAATGGTCAGCCAAACAAAACGTGTTTGTTATTGTTTACATTGCGTGCTCTAGTTTTTGTTTATTCTAGGTTAAACATTAAAACGCATTTTTTCCAAACGTTGAAATGGCGGGTGCGACAAGATAGCACGACGACGACGATTTTAAGTCCAAACAAACGAAATTCAGTTTTTTTCCTTTCTTACTATTTTATTATTGATTTTAATGGAGACACTTGCAGGAAATTTTGTTCAACAGAAAATAACTGTTTAAAGTTAGATGAAAAACATGTTGATTTCAAGTCCCCTTCCAACACCACCAAAAATCACTCAACTCTCATTCCGCTACCTAATTCGCGCGATAACGGTTGATCGACACTCAATTTGGCGGTGTCAACCGTCAGGCTCCATCACACGTTAATAAAATATAAGGCGGTCGCGTTGTCATGAGCAAATATGGCCGCGAAATGGTACGGGATCTCCTCTGCGTTCGCGGAGGACGATGGCGTTCGACATTTCCGGCCCGGGACATTAGACGGCAGATGACCTGCATGTGTGTGAGAGCATTTCGCTTGAAAGCACTGAAAAAAATTACTTGCGTGATTTTGGAGAAAATTGATTATGAATTTCCGAAGAATTTTTTTTCAGTGTCTCACGCAGAGCACATTTGTGCAGCGGCGCATTAATGAAGCCCGGCCGATGTCGCTCTCGTGGCCATTGACGCAAAAATCGAAATCCCACGTAGGGGAGGGACAGTACAAAAGACCTCCTCTCCACCTTCCCGGAACAACCTCCGGGGCACACACTATCGTTAATGTGTTGCACACGTGCAGAACTCGCGAACAAAGTGCAGCGCGGCCACAGAAGTACGCATCGCTGCCGGCAGAGGGACAGACGTGAAACCGATTTACGGGACGGTTCAGTTTATGATTCCCGCGGTGCTTCCAGGGCATCAACGGTTTGGTCGTTCAGCGATGTCCGGAACTTCACCGGTTGAACAATGTGAAGCATTTTTTAGACATTTTCGTGAAAAATTGCAACAGTTTTGAATTTTGTGATTGTTATTTTTAATATCCAAGGTATAAAAGTTACAAAAAGTTCGAATATCTGGAAAAATAAATAAACAAAATTTTACTCAAAAAAATTTACGTGCTAGAAATTTAGAGACCACAAACTCGATCCCCCAGAACCCTCTCGGGGCAATATTTGATAATTTCCCAGATAAGTGCGACTCGCCCCCCTCGTTGTTGCGGTTGTCGTGTCCCCGGGACCGTGTACCGGGGCAGTTTCCCGTTTGTAATCTAATTTTCGTACACTGTCCCCGACCCGCCCTCAAAACCCAGGTGATCACGAGTTTGGACCGGTGACGGTGAAGGCCAATTGAATGTTCCGGCAGATTTATAGTGGCCATGCTAATCTGGGGAGCCAACTACACTGCAGGGGATTTGGACAGGGGACTTATTGGCAATAATTTATGGCCACGTGGTGGGACACGTGTGAGTGGATGCAACAGAGGGACAGCAAGTTTAACATGTGCAGCAGCCTTATTATCGTTTGGGGATGCTGCTTTTTTGTGGTTTTGTGTTTGTCCGCTGGGAAAAGTGAATGCGGGTTTTTTTTTATTACTTTCTGTTGAACCAATCGGATTACAAAATGTGCACTTGTTGTTTGGAGGGAGCTACAACTATCATAACTAATATTTAATGAATTTGAAATCCCCTAATACTGACTGTATTATACCAATATTTAATAAAGTTTGAGGAAACTCGAGTATTGGCACATGAGTGGCCGCTGATGATTTTTGCCTTCCTTACTGAAGAGAAGCTATACAATTACTCTAAAAATGAACTTTTTAATTTGACCTCCTAGACCCACCTTCATTTGTGCTTATCGACTCAGGATCAAATTCTTTGGAAATGCCTGTGTGTGTGTGTGTGTGTGTGTGTGTGTGTGTGTGTGTGTGTGGGTATGCTGGTCAAAAATCTGCACTTGATTTTCTCGGCTTTGGCTGAACGAATTTTGTCCAGATGTAGCCTACCCGATAAAGTTTCGGGTATTGAAAATTGTAAAGTTTCATTTTGTTGTTTAAAAAATATGTTAAAAAAAAAACTTTCTAATCGACCACAAAAAATGGTTGATTTTCAGCATAACCTCAAATTGCCGGATCGCCACGAAGGAGCTGTGGAGTGGTTTGCCATTGTCTTGAAAGACGGTGTCCTTGACAATGATTTTAGAAAATGTCTATTTCTGATGAAATTACCAAATAAATGAGAGGAGGTACCAACCACCTAAAGGTGGATTAAGAAACGATTTTGTTACTAGAAAGAGTCTTCAATATGCTTTTTTATAAACATTTAAGAGAAAAAGTTGAAATCTTTAACGTTAAATTTTTAAACTTTTGAGAATTTTCAGAAAAGAACAGTGCCATTTACACGGAGAAAAAAGAGTACCCAAAATCGTGAACAAGCGTTCATGAAATTGGGAACTACGAACGAAGTGTTCAATTCTCTTGGTTTTGAAAAACGTACCATGGAATTTGAACACTTTGTTCGTGGTTCCCATTTTCATGAACGCTTGTTCACGATTTTCGGAATTCTTTTTTCTCCGTGTACTTGTGTAATTAAAATAATCTGCAAGATTTTTTTTTCATTTAATTTCATTTAAAATTGAAATCTCATGAGAAAAGTTTTACCATTAATCATTTACTTTTTACCATTTTGATTTTTGAAAGCTTCAAAGAAATCAATAAAATCTATCATTTTAGATTTCTGTTTTGAATATTATCTAAATTGTGTTTTAATGCATCATCTCTTGAATTAATTTTTTTTGTGAGTATTAACAAAAAAAAAATGATTATTTTTTTTAATTTTTTTTGAGCATAATCTATGCAATTGATTGCATTACTTTATACAAACTTATACAAGATTAGTTGCTCTATATAATTACAGTCATGCCTTGGTATAGCACCGCATATGGGGGATGCAAAACCGAGGCGTGCATAACTGAAGTACAGAGCTTATGGGATTTTAGCTATATGGGGGACATTGGCTATAATCGAATGCAAATTCATGCAAAGATCAAAAAATTATAGTGTTTTGGATTCGGGATGATGGCCGGTGGGGTCTCGTGGCGCAGGGGTAGCGGCTTCGGCTGCCGATCCCGATGATGCTATGAGACGCGGGTTCGATTCCCGCCTTATCCACTGAGCTTCTATCGGATGGTGAAGTAAAACGTCGGTCCCGGTTTCTCCTGTCTCGTCAGAGGCGCTGGAGCAGAAATCCCACGTTAGAGGAAGGCCATGCCCCGGGGGGCGGAGTTTTTGTCATACATTTCGAATTTGTCATACCATTTTTTTATAAACTACTTAAAAAAAACAAAACTACGTATTTTCGAAAAAATACTCAAAGTTTCTGTTTTTAGCAATATGGGTATCAAATAATAGGGATTTTTGCATACATTTCGAATGATATAACAACATTTTGTAATAAACTTAAAACAATTCACAAAACTAAGCATTTTTGAAAACAAACTCAAAATTTCAGTTTACCACAATATAAGTATCAAATGATTGGATTTTTTCATACATTTCGAGTGTAATAGATTTTTTTCTACTCAAAATTTTCACAAAACTACGTATTTTTGAAAAAATAATCCAAATTTATGTTTGTTACAGTACCGTAAAACGGGGTGACTTTGATAGGTTTGCGATTTTTCCGCAAAATGAAGAGTACAATTGAAATATGTACGGAATTGTTTAGAATCATACTGACCGTGGTAGAGAAGTGTTCAAAGTACCTCAAAAAGAACTTTTTATAAAATTTTGAAAAGTTTAAAAAGTTAGTTAACTATAGTTAAGAAAATATTGATGAATGTCATTATTTTAAACTTCTCTAAGTGTCATGATTTTCTCAATGAACATGATTTTGAATCGGAAAACGGAATGCATTTTCGGATTCTTTGGACAATTTTCCATTAGGAGAAGGTAAAATAAGTTAGTAAATGTTAAATAATATGTGTTTTTGAAACACAATTAAAAAAAATCTTCAAATTTATAGGCAATTTCAGTTGAACAAATTTCATGTAAAGTGAAAACTTGTGATTCGTGCTTCGAATTCAGTATAAAATGCGATATAAATCGATAATTTTATAAACAAAACTAGTTTTAACAGATTTCAGGCAAACAGTTTCCAAACACTTTTGAAATTTTTTTTTTCCAGACTATTGCATGGACATTGTGTGGCCTACCCCAGTACATGTTTTAAAAATAATAATCTTGAGAAAAACCTTACCTGTTGGAAAATATTCCAAAAACAAATTGAAATCCTATCAAAGTCACCCTGGTTTACGGTACGATCAAATGATCGGGATTTTTTCATAAATTTCGAATGTAATTAATTTTTTTTTTAGAAAGTAAAAAAAATACAAAACTACGTATTTTCGAAAAAATACTCAAAATTTCAGTTTTTCACAGTAAGGTTATAAATGTTTGGATTGTTTTCATACATTTCGAAAAAAATAAAAAATTATTTTGAAAATACACAAAAATTTAACAAAACTACGTATTTTCGAAAAAATACTCAAAATTTCAGTTTTTCGCAACATGGGTAGCAAAGGTTCGTTTTTTTTTTCAAACATTTCAAATGTAATCAATTTTGAAACTTTGAAATTTTGACTATTTTTTCGCAAATACGAAGATTTGCGAAAATTTTGAGTATGTAAAAAAATGTTGTTATTACATTCGAAATTTATGGAAAAATTCCAATCATTTAATACTCATATTGTGAAAAACTGAAATTTGATTTTTTTTACAAAAATACGTAGTTTATGAAAAAATCAAGTAATTTAGAAAAATTGTGTAAAAACTTTCGAAATGTATGAAAAAATCCCGATCGTTTGATACCCATATTGTTAAAACTAAAATTTTGAGTATTTTTTCAAAAAATCGTAGTTTGGTGATTTTTTTAGTATTTAAAATCTATTTCATTTGAATTGTATGAAATATCCCAATCATTTGAATTTTGCAATGATTTCTCATTTTTTAAACTATTTTAACATAACAAATGTTGCTAGGCATTTTTAATCAAAAGAAACAATAACATTTGGGTAATTCTCCGCCAACTCACACAAAATCGGTAAAAGTTGCCCCGACCCCTCTTCGATTGACGTGAAACTTTGTCCTAAGGGGTAACTTTTGTCCCTGATCACGAATCCGAGATCTGTTTTTTGATATCTCGTTACTCCCTTTCAATAATTTTCAGCCTTAAACGGTGATGAGATAGAAATTTGATGTCAAAGGGACTTTTGTATGTGAAAAATGTTGTGAGAAATTCAATGCTGTTTTCCAACCTGCAATAACAAATCAATTTTGAATTTAGATCAAAAGTTTTCATTTCAGAATTAAGTGTTTTTATTTTTAAATAATTTACAGGGTTACTTTTGAGAGTGTTCGAATTTTCTACAATGTTTTAGAGCAACCAAAAACAATAATTTGGATGTATGCACAAAAGGGGACGCATGAATTCATCCGGAGTTATATGAACTTTGCGAAAAAGTAATGAAATAGTAATGATTTTTACTGTTGTTTTTTCCAGTTTTTCGAAGTTTAACTCCTTAAACAAGATTGCGAATCTTAAAAAAATTCAGAAAAACCGGCAAATTTAACGCAAGAATAACCCTTTGTACGTTTTTTTGTGGTTCGTGCAAAGCTTGAATGTGGCGATTTGTCGAAGAGGGGTCGGGGCAGCTGCCGTGAGAGTTGGCGGAGAATGACCCATATAGTTTACATGAAGGAAAAAATCACTGATTCCTCGATCTATTGAAAAGGTATTAGACAACAACGTTAAATGAAACCTTTAGTTTCGATCAAAAGGTCAAAAAAATTATTGACAGTGATGTTAGTTGGCATCATTATTATAATTGTGTACTGAACCAAACAAAGTGTCCAATATCATGTTACACGTGGCCATCCCACACGCGCCAACACATTTCACATTCCCAACAAGACTTCCAAACTGTTCCACATGTTCCCCAGCCTGGGCACAAACCATACAACATCCGGTCCCAATGAAGCACATTTTCCAGCTATAACACAATATGTTCCATCCACGCGGTCCCAAAATGTGCAGCATTTCTGGTGGTGCAACCCCCACAAAGGGAGAGGAGAGAGAAAAAATTAACAACATAAAAATGAAACATTTTACATTTTTCCACCCTCTGCGTCAGATGGTGCAAATAACATTGCATCCTTTCACACACACACACGTGCAGCTTCTGCGTTACATTACGCAAGGATTTTTCCAAGGTGCACAATTAAAAAAAGTCTATCAGAAATTGTTCAACTTTACCTCGAACTTAATGTACAATAATTTCAACCAAAATATACAAATGAAACAAATGTAAATTCACATAAAATTTACATACAAAACATGTGAATTTACACGATACAATTTTCCGCCCCCTAGACGAATGCTGTTTTTAACTGTGAAGCATCCTTCCAAGGGATTCTTCTCCTCTGTGGGCAGAAATGTTATTATTTTTAAAGTACCACAAAGCTTCTGGTCTGGTTTGGGTTTGGTGCTAAAAAATGGCACAGAACCTCCCAACATTTACTTCATAATATTTTTATTCAAAACAGACACACTCTCTTTGTTACACAGATTGTTGTGTTGCCAGATTTCTTCAAATTTTATCTGAACACAAAAACTATTCGCTCTAGAGGGATGCGCTTTTAAGCTGCTCATCATTTCTTTAAAAAGCTTCGACATCGAGAAGACACAGCAGAAGACCATCAAATCATCGTTGTGATGCACGAAAAAGTGATCTCTTAGATTTTTTTTTGTTAAGGTTTAATTTAGCATTTCTAGGTATAGACCATTCTTTTGACTTCTTGGAAGATTGGGTTGAGGTTCATCAACATTGTCTGCATGCCTTTGAGAATTTCATCCTTCTTAGAAAGACATTCTAGATGACATCTTTCTAAGGATTTGAGCTTGAATTAAATCTGATCCATAGTTGAATAGCAATATTTTGAATGTTAATTTCGGTCGTCCTCCAATGTGAAAAAGGCATCGTCAAGGGTCAAAATCCCTCTCTCAGAACGTCAACTCTAATGGTCTAGAACAACATCAGAATGCAAAACACACACACACAACCTGACTGAAGTGCGCAAGCAAACAAACAGACAGGAGATCATGGTCCCGCTCCAAATCCACCCCCGGTGTGCAATCCTTTACTTTGTTTGGACTTTGGAGCAGCAGCAGCAGAACACAAAACACAAATTCATTCCCGTAATACAGTGTGGAACCAAACAGACCTGAGGAGGTGCAGAACATCCAACCTGCTGCTAGTCTCGGGGATGATGGCTCAGACAGACACGGCGATGCCACAAAAAACCGGGAGGCTGCAGCAGGTTCAGGTCGCAAAACCGGGGTGGAAAATCAACATAAAACAGTTGCGAACGTGGTATGGTTTTTGAAAACATAAAGCGCAAACATACACGTGGATCGCGTGGAACAGGGCTTTCAGGGGTGGGCTTTGCGGGAACAGTGGGTGAACGTTGAAATTTTGTATCAAATGTTTTTCTGGGTTGAACTAATTCTTCATTCAATTATCAACAAAATTGATCCCAAAATTATCAAAAGAAATCTCAATTCTAAAGATTCCTTAAATTAAAAAATGCTAAAAAAAATCCATCAAATCAAATTTATTTTTGTTTCAAATACAAATTAATAATGTGCAATTTTAAAATTGATCTTAAATGTAATTTTTTAAACAAATCGATTTGCAACCTTTTATTTAAATCGATTTTTACAATTATTCTGCAAATAGATAAGAATAAATGTTAGAAAGGACTTAAGTTCAGTAAAATCTAGTTGCAATAAACAAAGGTCGTAAATTTTCAATCAATTTTCAAGTCGTAGTACTATCTAGCCACTAGACGATATTAACTTTATTATTTTAGGAGTTTTTTTCTTTCTCTTCACGCTACACAGTTAATGAAGATTTAATTTTTTGCAAGGTTAAGCTCTCTTTTGATGTAATTTAACTCAATTTAGCATAAATATACATAAAAAATATACATTTTCCCATTATTTTAGGTTATATTATGAAAAAAATCAGACAGGCAATCTGTTGACATTATGCGATGTATTATTATCCTAATTTATTTTACTGTGAATTTCAAGAAAACTGCAATAAACCATTAAGTTGGTTTTGGTTGGTCTTTTTAGTGCATGAACAAAAATAATGATTTGTCAGGCATTTGAATTCACCTACTGAAGCAAGTGAAGCAAGTGAAGCAAACACATCTCTTTTAGTTGTTTGAATAACATAATATTATTTTAATTTGAAACTATATCAAAATCAGAGAAGCTTACATTTTTAAGCCAAACATATTGTTTCACAATATTAATAATAATATCAAAGACAAAACAGTACTTTATGCAACAAGTTGCAAAAAGAATATTTTTTCTGCACGAGTCGTACAATTACCCAACGAGGTTTACCGAGTTGGATAAAACGACGAGTGCTGAAAAAATCAAGTTGTGCAATGAGTTCAATACAACATTTTTTTTTGCAAATCCGAAAAACACCTTTTGAATGGAATTGTAAGTCAAATGTTTATGTATTTAGTCAATCAACCGTTTAAATAAAAACAATGTTGAAAAGTATTACTTTTCAAAACAAGTTTCGAAAGTTCAACTTTTCAGCAGCCATTTCAGTGTTGAAAAGTAGAACTATTCAGCATTTGTTTAGATAAGTGTTTCTATTCGATTCTATTATTTATGGTAAAGAAAAGTAGGCTGTTTCGCCGTTCGAGAATGACAGGAAAAGTAAGAAATGCTTTTGCTCAAACTATTTTTACTCCAGAAACTGTTAAATTTGAAATTCCATAACTCATGTTTTAATACTCATATTTTGAAAAAAAATCACAATAATTTCCCAGATCTAACTGTTAGTTTTCAAGCGATAGTATAAACAGCAAAATAACTAAAAAAAACTCCATGGAAAAACAAAATCAATACCGAGATCATGTATCACGTTTATTAATTTGAGAACCAATAAAAACCACTTTCATAGTGCAAATGAACTTTACTCAACTTAATTCAGATTCACAAGTTCCGATTTCAGAGATTTTTTTTTTGTAAAAAAGAAACATGTGAAATAGAAAAAGTGAAACTCAGTCCCAAATAATCAAATTTTTTCAAAAAAAAATAATAAAAATAAAAGCAAAACAGTCCTATAAAGTTTGAAGCATTTTTAAAACTTTTTGAAGTAATTATTGAACGTAATAAAATGAATGAAGCTTAAATTTGCAATCCTAATGGTGCTCTGTTTGTTTTGAGTTGTTTATTGAAATACATTTTGACCGATTACACTGACCTACAAAAAAAAAACAACAAAAATTACTGCGCAGCCTCAACTCGAGGGGAAGCATGAAGTCTGGGGTCCCCAGAAACCCGTGCGCTTTGAATTTTTCAAAAATATTTACACAGGACTGAATGTTTTTTCTCCAAAGCTTTTATGGAGAATTTGGGCGGTTTGTCGCTCTTGCATACAACAGCACTAATTCTCCATACAAACTTTGGAGAAAGACCATTCGGCCCTGTCTAAATATTTTTGAAAAAATCAAAGTGCACGTGTTTCTGGGTACCCCAAACTTCATGCTTCCCCTCGAGTTGAGTCTCCGCAGAAATTGTGTTGGTCAGTGTTATTTGAAGTTTTGTACATGGAAAAATAAACTTTTAAACCATTTAACGTTTTCCATGTCAAATGGACTTTAAAAATATTTTTTTGAAATTTGTTCTAAACGTTTAGAGTTATTTTTTCCATTAAAAAACACTTTTTTAACCAAAAACATATTTTTTAAACAGGGTTTTTTGAAGGAATCTGGAGTTAGTTTGGTTTTATGAATTTTGGATTGTTTTTTTTTAATCTATAATCTTGAAATTGGAGTTTACATTACATTTTTTTTGAAAATCGTGCGCTCTATAGTTTTTAAAATACTAGAAGTCACTTTAAAAAGTAAGTTTGTGAGTTTGAAATTTTGGAATCTCGATTATATTTGATCGTTTCAAAAAATCTGACCTTTTAAAGACCGCTCGATGCTCCATGTTTCCCATAATGGTGTTTTAGTAGAAAGCTTTCGTTTTTGCATTATGTTGATTTGATTTTTTTCATGTTTACATGCTCGATTTTCCATACATTTAAATGGATTTAAAAATTACAAAATTATGAACTGCTGAGTTATATTTTAAATATAAATGTTTTATATCTCAAATGCAACCTTTCGGCAGGATTTTTTTTTGCTGAAATGTTATTTTCTAGAGGCAAAAATCAGCTCTGAATGTTTTGTACAAATTGAAGGTGATGTGAAATTTGGCTGGCCGATTTGGCGTTGATGACATCCTTTTGATTATAGAAAACGAGATAGAAATATCCGCAAATTTTGCCTGAAAATTGTAAGTCTTGCAAAAAGAAAATCATACACTGAAATCAACGGAGCCCCAAAAAAAAAGTTTAAGATGAAATGAATTAAAATAATTTTATTTTATAATGAACTACCACGCTTTTCACCTTCAGACAAAATGAATTTCAACGTTTTGGGAAATTTCCAAACGCTTTTGAATGAAATTTTTTTTAATGCGAATTATGCAATTATATTGAAGAAAACCTTCAAAAATTTTAAAACGCCAAAAATAGTCTAATTTGGTCAAAATTGTATTACATAGTGGATATTTCGTACTGGCTAAGCTACAATTTGTTACAAATACTCTCGTTCAAAAACATTAAAAATGTGTTATTTCTGTCACGAGTTGCAAAATAAAAATGAATCGAGGTTTCATGCTAAGATGTACGTTAAAGGGTATGCCGAAGAAATTCTTAAACATAAAAAAATAAAATTATCCATTATTTTAATATATTAAAATAAACAGTATGTTAAAAAATATCTAAATAAATAAAAACCCGATAATATTTTTTTCAAGTTTTTGTCAAAATAAATAAAAACACCCGATTTAATATCACCAGAGGTGAAATAGAGCCTTTCTTACAAAATGATAAAACTCCGACAAATATTAATTGTGCAATTAATTTTTCAGAAACAAAACGATACCCAGTGAGAATTTGACCTAAAGCTTCGAATATTTTTAGTCTAAACCTAGAATGCAATTTTTTTTTTAAATTTCAGAGGTACATTATGGGTCGCACGATATTTAAATTTAATTAAGAAAAACATATTGGATTGACATTATTAGAAAAAAATAAAGGGTACTCAGTCTTTAATGTTAGTCTATGATTAACTTAAAAAAATATGTATCGCTATTGCACTTTGTCAATCTATTAAGGAAGGGTGAAAGAACACTTTCACGCGCAGCGTAAAACGCGCAAGCGTAAATGTGCTGGCGTTTATGCTTCGACTTGACGACTTTTCGAGCGAGAACGAGCCGGGACTTCGAATTTGATGTTAAGTGTGTGATTCTGTATAAAACCAAAAATTTAATTAGAAAAAATAGGGTAAAAATAAGACGAAAAACACTAATATGGCTATATCTCTGGAAATACATTTTGGAAAAGCTTCACATTTTGGGCCCAAGCAGTTTATGGCGCATCTTTTCGAATGGCTTTTTGTTTGAAACTGAATTCTTTTAATTTGATAGTGTTATCTGTAAAATAGTCCAAAAACTACCTCTAAAAATGGCTTTGACCACATTTATTGGTCGAAAATTGTGAATCGAAAAATAAAATGTTCGTCTCCGACCCCATGGCTACAAATCTGAAATATAAAATTTGTGGGTTTTACGAGCGGTTTTCCAATGATGGAAGACACAAATTTTTAAGAGCGGATACAGACATCGCTCAAGTATTTCAGAAATAGAGCTCTAAAAAATCAGGTTTTTAGTTCCGGGTTTCGGGCCAAAATTCAATCGAAAGAGCGCATTTAAACCTTCAAATTAGTAATAGGATTTTTTTTCTGGGAAGATTCCTCGCCACGCACGAATTTCTTAAGATTTCTGAGAAAAGCGTTTTCCCAAAAACAAACCTTAAACCTTTCTTTTGTAAGAAAGGCAAAACATGTTTAAAAACTAACTTAATCCACCTATGTGGTTGGAGCCTTCCTCACAACAATGGCTGTACACAAGTTTCATCTATTTTTTAGATCCGGCTTCCAAAAAGTACATCGATATCACTTAAGTGGCCATATCTCGAGACAGGGTTGCCAGATCTTCAATGTTTTGGGCTCGTTGGAAAGGTTTTTTGATAACCTAACCAACGATGGGTCGGATGATGGATTCGGACAAAGTTTACATACATTTAAGTGAGATCCGGCTTCAGAAAAGTACATAAATGTCACTTAAGTGGCCATATCTCGAGACAGGGTTGCCAGATCTTCAATGTTTTGGACTCGTTGGAAAGGTCTTTTGATAACCTAACCAACAATAGGTCGGATGGTGGATCCGGACATAGTTTACATACATTTAAGTGAGATCCGGCTTCAAAAAAGTACATCAATATCACTTAAGTGGCCATATCTCGAGACAGGATTGCCAGATCTTCAATGTTTTGGACTCGTTGGAAATGTCTTTTGATAACCTAACCAACGTTTGGTCGGATGGTGGATCCGGACATAGTTTACATACATTTAAGTGAGATCCGGCTTCAAAAAAGTACATCAATATCACTTAAGAGGCCATATCTCGAGACAGGGTTGCCAGATCTTCAATGTTTTGCACTCGTTGGAAAGGTCTTTTGATAACCTAACCAACGTTTGGTCGGATAGTGGAGCCGGACATAGTTTACATACATTTAAGTGAGATCCGGCTTCAAAAAAGTACATCAATATCACTTAAGAGGCCATATCTCGAGACAGGGTTGCCAGATCTTCAATGTTTTGCACTCGTTGGAAAGGTATTTTGATAACCTAACCAACAATGGGTCGGATGGTGGATCCGGACATAGTTTACATACATTTAAGTGAGATCCGGCTTCAAAAAAGTACATCAATATCACTTAAGAGGCCATATCTCGAGACAGGGTTGCCAGATCTTCAATGTTTTGCACTCGTTGGAAAGGTATTTTGATAACCTAACCAACAATGGGTCGGATGGTGGATCCGGACATAGTTTACATACATTTAAGTGAGATCCGGCTTCAAAAAAGTACATCAATATCACTTAAGAGGTCATATCTCGAGACAGGGTTGCCAGATCTTCAATGTTTTGCACTCGTTGGAAAGGTCTTTTGATAACCTAACCAACGTTTGGTCGGATAGTGGAGCCGGACATAGTTTACATACATTTAAGTGAGATCCGGCTTCAAAAAAGTATATCAATATCACTTAAGTGGCCATATCTCGAGACAGGGTTGCCAGATCTTCAATGTTTTGGACTCGTTAGAAAGGTCTTTTGATAACCTAACCAACGATGGGTCGGATGATGGACCCGGACATAGTTTACATACAGTTAAGTGAGATCCAAATATATGTGAAAACACATTTTTATACATAACTTTTGAACTACTTATCGAAACTTCAATCTGTATAAAACTCGATCTATGGGACCCTAAACCAAGTCGAATGCAACAAGTTCGGGTCAAATCGGTTCAGCCAGTGCCGAGAAACATGAGCTAGTTTGTTGGTCACATACATACATACACACACATACACACACACATACACACACATACACACACACATACACACACACATACACACAGACATTTGTTCAGTTTTCGATTCTGATTCGATATGTATACATGAAGGTGGGTCTACGACGTTTTTATACGAAGTTCATTTTTAGAGCAGGATTATAGCCTTACCTCAGTGAGGAAGGCAAAATTATTCCATTAAACCTGTGTTACCTTTAATTTTGACCTCCAATTTTCCACAATCATCCCACCATGCCCACAACAGAACGCGCTCTCGTTGATGGTCGCCCCTGCTGCAGTTCTGTTGGTCCTGGCGGTGGCGGTGAAGCATCATTCAGAAAAAGGTTGCTGTATGAAGAATGTTTCCCAGCAAACCGTACTGCAAGCAACTGGAACCCAAAACCCGAAAGCTTCCACCGTGCATTCTAAAGCTGAGTTTTTTTGTTGCTTGCTCTCGAAAAGAAACCGTTTCGTGAGCTTTGTTCCAAGTCCAAGTCGACGACGACGAAAACTGCGGGGTGCAGTGGAATTACTGCCTGGTTTTTCCCCCCACTCTCTTGTGTTTTCAGGAGGCAAAAGTTGGATTTTTTTTTCGTCTAACCATGAAATAATACCGACCAAGTGAGGAAAGGCGAAAAAGTGGGGGTGGTGGCTGGAACCCAGACAATATGTTGCCTTCTATTTGAACATCTGTTGCAAATATTGTGTGATCCAGTTTTGCTTTTCACTCTGCATTTTCCCACCCCCCCACGCCACAGTTTTCCCCAACCGGAGCTTAAACTTTTATCACCCAGCGAGACCACTCCGTCATGCGCTTTGATGTGGAGGGAGGCTGGTAGTGCTGGATGACACGTGGTGGCAGGAGGGTTGGATGATCTTTGTTTGCTTGAAGCTATATTCTATTTCCTTTTTTTTGTTCGTGTGTGTGTGTTGAGCTTTATTTTATTTTCAGCCGCAAACTGAAACTTGCAAAGTGAGCACAGTGTGCGATTGTTGTGGTGCCAGCACCACCATCAGCACATGTAGGAGAGGGATTAAAGTTTTTCCTCTCCTTCTTTGGATAATCTTCTGTGAGTAGTAGATTTAAGTGGTTCGAAGGATGCACTTGCATTTGCAGGATTTTTGTTTTTTTTTTGCTTCAGAGAGCATGACAAATTTTGTGCTGAGAACTTTTACATTCACTGTAAATGTTGACGGAAAATTATGTGCAAGAATATGCCTTCCGATTCTTTTTTTTTTCTTATATTGATCTTACATAACAGAATGTTAAAATTTTAATCTGACAAATGTCGAAATTAAAATATTACTCAACACAAAGAAATCCATTAAAAAATTATTTCAACAAATTTGATTCGAATTGAAGTACATACATTTAAAATTCTATTCAATACGAAACAGTCTTTTAACTCTGATATGCCATATGAAATTAAATATTGAAGTAAAACATTAGACTTTTTTTATGAAATCAATGTCAATAGAGTAAACAGTATATTATAAAATTTGTAATTTTTCCTGTGAAAATGTGTAATTTTACCACTTTTTTGGTGTAATGACACTTTTTCAGTCTAAATTGGGGAAAAATCACATTATAAAAGAGGTAATACTCAACTTTTCAAAATTATATATTTTTTTACTGTGTTTGTTAAATAGATTTTCCAGATTCATGACAAATGTTTTTTTTATATCTTATATTCGTGTTCAGTTTGTGAACTCTAACCTGTTAGAATATATTTGTGTGTTTTTTTTTTTTTTAAGTTCAATAGAAAAACAAAAAGAGATCACCAAAATATTCAAAATGTTTGGTTAAAATTCAACTTAACACATTTCTTCAGTGATTTTTACACTTTCCATAAGAATACTTTGAATATTGAACAACTTCAAATTCTGGAAATTTATCTGTATTTTTATTATAATTTCTGTATTTAAATGGTTAAAAGGTTAAATTTTCATAGTATAAAAGCAAGTGCAAGGCAAAAGCAACCAAAATTAACATTTTTGAGGTTGTTATTATAAATAAATGTACAAACATGTATGGTATACAAGCATATTTCAAACGTTTAAAGAAAATCTATTTTTAAATCTGTGACTAAAACACGGCGTGTATTCTGGGCAACCTTTAGGAGAAAAAATAGTCTTCGCTACTTTCAAACGTGTCTTATAGGAAATTTTCTCAGTTTTTCAATGCTTCTTAGAGCGAAATGATTCATCGAGAAATTTCTGAGATATCTATTTTTTTAAGTCTTTTGTTTTAAATTCCTTTATTATTTTTTGGAAACTTTTTATCAACAGTTTGTGAAACTTGTCAAATGATGTGTGTTATGCGACATTTTCTCATCAAAATGTGCAAAATAAGACAAGAAACAACTTTGTAGAAGGTTGCAAAAAGCTAAACATTTTTAAAATTTTGTTTAACCGAGTGTTTGATTATGTGGGATTTATTCAGAATTGAAAATCATAAAACCGTATTAAAATATGTTTTTAAAAGAATTAATAGATTATTACAAAATTTGTGTGTACAAATATCACTCGTCTACTCAGATTTAGCTTGGATTTAGCTGATGAACCAGATTTTTTTTTGCAAGTTTGAGATTGTGAAGGGTTTTTTGAGGGAATTAGATTTTTATGAAAAAAAAAATAATATTTCCTTAACGGTACACATTAACCATAGCTTTTGCACCCAGATTTCTGTTACAGACATTTTAGTATCTTCAATACTACGGGAACTATCGATATAATTTTTTATTCATCCCCTAACTAACTGAAATGCTTTTATTTTTACATCTTTTTGATGTATTCGTCTTTTTTTCAATTCTCTGAAATTCAATCTTAAAACTCATCAAAAACATATTTTGCTTTAAAATTGGCTCCACATTTATTCCTCTTAAAGCAAATTCAACTCCTTCACTCAACCGAAACTCCGCTAGTTCCTTCTACAGGGAGTTCAACTCCCCTCGCTCCGATCGACGTCCGTCGCAAATTGGACAAAAGTTCATCACGAAAGCAGGTCACAACAAACTTGCGCCACGACAAGCAAAGCTTCCCCAATCGATCCCCCTCCCACACACACACACACACACAAAAAACATCGACTTTTCCGACACATAGTTTGTTTCTTCCTACAAAAGAAGAAAAAATGAAGCATAACTCATGCAAAGCCCAGCCTTCTACTCGCACTAGAACTAGAAGCGAAATAAGGATGGCATGATGCACCGAAATAAACTTAAAAATTTGTACCGAAATTATATTAAATTTGTGTTATCGGGCCCGCATCTGGGGGGAAAACATTTGCCGGGCTTTGGACTCGCCCGGCCAGGAACGGCGGAAATAGATTTAGATTTATTTCAGACACGTCCCCCCGGGCTGCACGCTTTGTCCCGGGGTCGGAACTCGGCAAGGAGGGAGAGCAAGGGAATTCGAAGAAGTACAGTTCATTTTCGTGTTTTCTTTCGAGATGGTCTAAGCTGGAAGAGTAGTTTCTCGAATAGGGTTGCCAGGTGAAATTTTTGTTTTTTCTTCATTTTTTCAAGTGCATAAAAAAACAGTTTTAGTCATACTGAATAATTCTTAAAAATTGCGAAAATTTGATATAAAAAAAACTGGCAACCCGGCCAATCTGCAGCACTTGCACTGTGAGGGTGGAATCACGTCTGACTAGTACCAGTACAGTACGGTTGTGGCTGCAGCGCACTATTGTCGTACCCGAACGACCGCTTGGAAAAACATCGAAAAGGTGTACAAATTAGTGTGGCAAGGCGGCGAGCTAGGCTAGACCTAGAGGAGTGCCCGGAGAAACCAGCTGATTGCGCTAATTGATTTCAACAGCAAAAAAAAAGCATTTAGAAGTGCTGCAGCTTGTTTTGCTGTTGAAAGAGGATGCGATTGCTAGAGGCAGCTTTAGAGCGGGAAGATGAAGTATTCCTTTAAGGAAGATGAGTTATTCTAATGAGCTTGTTTTTAGTTGGATTTTTGCAGCTTTTCTTAAAATTTCAAGATGATACCGATAAATTGGGTTGAAATGGTTCATGCAATAACTGAATTTAAAATTATACCAGGAAATATGTGTAAATTTATTTTAGTTTATGTGGACAAAATGAAAGTGAAGTGAAATTTAATTTCTTTTTGGAAGACCTGTTTTGGAAAATTTCACAAATAACATTCGACCAATAGTTGCCACCAGCGATGGAATAATACTCATCAAAAGAAAATCATTGAACGATCATCAAGAGAAAAAATCCGAAGGACGCATGGCTCTCCTCTCTCGCGCACGAATGATCGGTAAAAAGAATCTAAAAAAATCATCATCTTGATTATTCGGCGGAATATCTTTTTCACTACTACACTTGCAAAAAGGAACGTCACACGTCGAAAAACGACCTGTCACATTTTGTACATCACAAAAATTCATCAGCAGATTGATTTTCTTGAAGAATTTCGGGAGTGATTTTCTTTTGCGTGATTTGCCTTCTCTCTCTTTCGCGGGTGAAGAAAGTTCGCTAGCGAAATTGATTTTTTTGCGAATATTATATCCCTGGTTGCCACACTTTGAAATTTTCAGTTTTCTTGATTTCAATTCTTTGCAATGCTTTATATCATCAATTTGGTATGAGTCCGATTTTTAAAGTCAGAAAATAAAAATTGTGGTGAATATTCTAAATTGTTTGTGAATATATTTTCAGAAATTGCCATACATTGACACTATTGAAAAAAATAACCCTTCAATAACTTGAAAACAATGTGTTTAAAAAAAAAATAATCGATTTCAGAATATTTTTAGATTACAAAGGCAATATTTTTCGGTCATCTTGAAGTTTTCTTTAAAAATATAATATCGTTGAAGTGTTTTCTGATCCATACTTCTCTGTGAAAAAAAAAATCCGTTATTGTTTTCCTAAAACTTATTCAAACATATAAAAAATGTTGCTCTGCTTTCTTAAAAAAAAAACACTCTCTTGGAAATAAAATTACATGTATCATTTGAAATCGGAAACCTATAATTTAATCAGACAATAACTTCTGGGTTCAATTCTCAAAGTTCCGAATGATGGTGTCAACGCGGTCACGATGTGAAATAAACATATGCCTCACCTTAATGATAGAGTCATGTGATAATGACATTGTAGCGAACTGTCAGGACACGTTATAATGATAGTAGCCAACATTGCCTTACTGGAGTGTTAAACTCATAATAAGCACTTGGGTAAACTTTTTTCGTAACAACTTACACAAAAACCGAACAATTTCCAGACTCTTTCACCTCCAAAAAGCTTCAAGTTTCCACTCCCGCAAAGTGCGCTCAAAATCGCCGAAAAGTGGTTCCTAAATATTTACCATTAAAAGTTTTAATTAAGTACCGTCTAGTTAGGCGATAGTTGAGCGAGGGCAGGCAATAAAAAAAACCGACACCGACATCAGTTCTGGACTTTTGAATAAAAAAAAAAAAAAAAAAACAGAGAAGCAAATATACAAAATGAAATAAAATAAATAAAGAATTGCAGTGCCCGAGGCGGCCGGCCCCTCAAAGAAACCTGCTCAGCAGCAGCAGCAGAACCAGTTAAACAAACTATAAACTCTCTTCCGGTTGGACTAGCAGAAACTCTCTCTCTCGAGGGGGCAGCAGCCTAGCAGGGCGGAAAAAAGCTCCAAGTTTTCCGTTCCTGCACTCAACTCCAGTGGAGAAAAAAAAATGCTTTCGCTTTTCTTCCGGACTTTTCTCGTTAACTACTTGCTCCAGAGTTTGAAGGGCTTTTCTCTCCCGGGCATCGGTGTGGGATGTTTTTCCTGCAATTTATGTTTTTTTTTTCGCTATTTTTCAAGTGGTTGGAATATGAAAATTGTGGATTCTTTGGTGAACTTAGTTTGGCGCTTTCTTCGAGAAAGTGGTGCTTTTTCTTGACGTAATTTGAAAGCTTTTTTTGATTTTGATTTGTTGGCAATCAACTTGGTTTTGCATAGTTTTTGAACCCTCACACATTAAAAAAGTAGGTTTCCGCTAAACAAAACAGGTAAATCAAAGTGATGTATTTGATGTAAATGTGAAAATTATTGTTTGCCAAACCTCATGTGAATTAAGGAATTCCATTTGATAAGATTTAAAATCCCTTGAAAATTGCATTGAAATTTACATTTTTGGTACATAATTTTCATGTAGAGCAATTCCATGTCAAATAGAGAATCGGTTGTACCCGACCCTCTCCGATTTCAATGAAACTTTATAGACATGTTATCCTAGGCATAAGCCATTTTTGTGTATATGGAGCCAGTTACACTCGATAATGACATTTGAGAAGGGAGTATGTGTTTTAAATATTTTTGTATTTCGTAATTTAAATATTGCTGTATCTCGAAGCCGTTGCATCGTATCAAAAAGTGGTCAAAGGCAAACGAAAATTTGAAATTTGACGGGCTTTCCGAAAAAAATACACTGAAAGAAAAAAACACTCCACTTTTATGAGAGTTTTTGATTTTTAAGTTTAAAAATCAAATTAGAAGGTGAGACCACGATTTTTTTTCGCTCAAAATTTTTTGTGAAAATAGCCTAAAATGTTACAAAAAGACTCACGAAAAATGCAGGCAACTCACCTAAAATAATACAAAAATCATTTACTGAAACTGTTTTTTTAAAGAGCTCTAAACGTCAAAATTTTCAAAATCCGAATACGGGAATACATTGCTCATAACTGAAAACATAATATTTTTTCAGTGTAGTATAGTGACCTGAATAGTAAATTAGCTTATATCTGTAAGCCCATACATCCAATTGAAATGTGGTCAAAGACAAACTGAAGGGAAATTGGACGAGCTTTCCGGTGAAAATATTTTCGAGACTGAAAAATCAAGTCTGTCATATAGAAATTGCCAAAAATCATCAAAAAACCTATTTTTTTCAACATTTTTATTTTTAAAAACCGCTGTAACTTCACGAGGATTGGTTTTAGGACAATGGTCAATATGAAAAATAAATTCCCGTATTCGGATTTTGAAAATTTTGACGTTTAGAGCACTTTAAAAAAAAAACAGTTTCAGTAAATGATTTTTGTATTTTTTAGGTGAGTTGCTCCATCCTGCATTTTTCGTGAGTCTTTTTGTAACATTTTAGGCTATTTTCACAAAAATTTTGAACGAAAAAAAATCGTGGTCTCACCTTCAAATTTGACTTTTAAACATAAAAATCAAAAATTCTCATAAAAGTGGAGTGTAACTGGCTCCATATACACAAAAATGGCTTATATATGCCAAGGATAACATGTCTACAAAGTTTCATTGAAATCGGAGAGGGTCGAGAAAAAAGTACCTAAAAAATTCCTGTTTTGGGCTGGAATTGCTCTGTAACAGACTGAGTAAGTTAAAAGTTCATAACGTAAATAATTCATAAATGGGATAAGTGATAAGTTCAATCCTTGTCCTAAGACACAGTATGTAAAGAGTCGGAGTGGCAAAATCCTTAGAAGCTGAGCAATTCTGAAATCGGTCTTTTTTCTTCAATTTTAATTCTTGTATTTTTTTATCCGACTGAAACTTTTTTGGTGCCTTCGGTATGTCCAAAGAAGCCATTTTGCATCATTAGTTTGTCCATATAATTTTCCATACAAATTTGGCAGCTGTTCATACAAAAATGATGTATGAAAATTCAAAAATCTGTATCTTTTGAAGGAATTTTTTGATCGATTTGGTATCTTCGGCAAAGTTGTAGGTATGGATACGGACTACACTGGAAAAAAATAATACACGGTAATTTTTTTTTATTTAACTTTTTATCACTAAAACTTGACTTGCAAAAAAACACTCTTTATAATTTTTTTTTTTGATATGTTATAGAGGACATAAAATGCCAACTTTTCAGAAATTTCCAGGTTGTGCAAAAAATCATTGACTGAGTTATGATTTTTTTAATCAATACTAATTTTTTCAAAAACTCGAAATTTTGATCGCAAAAATTTTTCAACTTCATTTTTCGATGTAAAATTGAATTTGCAATCAAAAAGTACTCTAGTGAATTTTTGATAAAGTGCACCGTTTTCAAGTAATAGCCATTTTTAGGTAACTTTTTTCAAAATAGTCGCAGTTTTTCATTTTTTTTAATTAGTGCACATGTTTGCCCACTATTGAAAAAAATATTTTTGAAAAGCTGAGGAAATTCTCTATATTTTGCTTCTTCGGACTTTGTTGATACGACCTATAGTTGCTAAGATATTGCTATGCAAAGGTTTAAAAACAGGAAAATTGATGTTTTCTAAGTCTCACCCAAACAGCCCACCATTTTTCAATGTCAATATCTCAGCAACTAATGGTCCGTTTTTCAATGTTAAAATATGAAACATTTGTGAAATTTTCCGATCTTTTCGAAAACAATATTTTCAAAATTTTCAAATCAAGACTAACATTTTAAAAGGGCGTAATACTGAATGTTTGGCCTTTTGAAATGTAAGTCTTGATTTGAAAATTTTGAAAATATTGTTTTCGAAAAGATCGAAAAATTTCACAAATGTTTCATATTTTAACAATGAAAATCGGACCATAAGTTGCTAAGAAATCGACATTGAAAAATGGTGGGTTGTTTGGGTGAGACTTAGAAAACATCAATTTTCCTGTTTTTAAACACTTGCATGGCAATATCTCAGCAACAAAGGGTCGTATCAACAAAGTTCAAAAATGAAAAATATAGAGAATTTTCTCAGCTATTCAAAAATATTTTTTTCAAAAGCTTGCAAACATGTGCACTAATTTAAAAAAATTAAAAACTGCGACTATTTTCAAAAAAGTCACCTAAAAATGAATTTAACTTGAAAACGGTGCTCTTTATCAAAATTACACTAAAGTACTTTTTGATTGCAAATTTGATTTTACATCGAAAAATAAAGTTGAAAAATTTTTGCGACCAAAATTTCGATTTTTTGAAAAAATCAGTATTGATCAAAAAATTCATAACTCGGTCAATAATTTTTTGCACAACCTGGAAATTTCTGAAAAGTTGGCATTTTATGTCGTCTAAAACATATAAAAAAATAAAAATCAACTTTTAGTGATAAAAAGTTAAATAAAAAAATCACCAATTTTTTTTACCGTGTATTATTTTTTTCCAGTGTAGTCCATATCCATACCTACAACCCACTGAGAATTTTGGCTCGAGCCTCGAGTCGATCTGGCTCGAGATCGAGCCAGAATCAAGTCGAGGCTCGAGCCAAAATTCTCAGTGGGAACTTTGCCGAAGACACCAAATCGATCGAAAAATTCCTTCAAAAGATACAGATTTTTGAATTTTCATACATCATTTTTGTATGGATAGCTGCCAAATTTGTATGGAAAATTATGTGGACAAACTAATGATGCAAAATGGCTTCTTTGGACATACCGAAGGCACCAAAAAAGTTTCAGTCAGATTAAAAAATACAAAAAAAAATCGAATGACCGAAATCCTAGAGAACTGCTCAGCTGGAGTCTGAGTCTGAGTCGAAGTTAGTACACGGAGAAAAATCAGTTCCCAAAATCGTGAAAAATCGTTTACGAAATTCGGAACCAAAAACAAAGTGTTCAAATTTCATGGTCCGTTTTTTTAATCGTACCATGAAATTTGAACACAAAGTGGTTCCGAATTTCATGATAGCTTTTTCACGATTTTATTAACTGATTTTTCTCCGTGTAGAGATAGATATTTTCGATAAGCTGGAGTGTGAGCCAGAGATTTAGTCTCCTGCGCTGCCAGATTGATCCAGTTTTCCCGAAGTTTCAAATAAATTAAACCTGGCAATATCTCTTGCAACTCTGAACGCAACTCACTTTAAGTACCACCAGTTCAACGATACCTGCCCTGGAGCTTTCCATCGAATCCTCTATCTCTGTTTAATCTTTTCGATGCTCTCCTCGTGGCACAAGAAGCTCCCCTTTCAAAAAGGTTTATTTGTACGTGTTTATTCCCTCCGGAGGGCCATTATTTACCGGCGGAAAAGGTGTAGCGGTGTCACTTTCACATGAGAGGGATCCGAAACCCAGACACCGTCGTCGTCCTCGGGCCACCACGTGTCACGATGTCTATTTATGTCCCGGCCAAGAGGTGCAAAAAATGACTCAAATTCTGTCCTGGCAAGAGATATATGGCGCTAACATAGTCTCGTACAGAGCGGTAAAGTCAACCTTTGTGACGCCCCTCGGGCACGGCCGAGGACACACACGATCCGGGACAAATTTATGGTGTCCGTCAAAAAGATGTGTGATTTATCATGCGTCATGCGACAATTTCTCGTGAATCCCGGCCAGGTCAGGCCCAGCCTGCCTGGAGGGAAGGACTGACTGTGCTGGGCCGTGAATCATCTGGTTCATCGCTTGGTTTGTGTTAACTTTACCTTTTTGTTGACAGCCGGGACGTACGCACGTGTGGGGGTGTACGTGCGATCCCGGGGAAGGACACTTGACTCGAGCACGGGGGTGGGTTAGAGGTTAATCGGGATCCTTCAATTGAAAGTCATACTTTAATGACATAACTCTAAGTTGTATATTTTGCTTAAAAACGGTAATGGATTTGGTGTTAAATACCACTTTACTAAAATTACGAAAATGTCAGGTTTCTCGCAACTCCTCACGACTAATCCATCTCGTTCTCCCTTTCCGCAAATCTCTATCGTGCAAAATTCATCACCATCACCCTCAACGAAACCCATCCGGACATGAAATGAAACCGCACGATTCAATCACTACCAGGGAAATTGAATTTGGTCCAGCATCAAGGACTCTTCCCACTCTAGATCTCGGTCTCCCGTGTCACCAATCGTCGTCCCAACCGACGACGAATCTCCGGCCAGGTGGGGCCAGGTAATCGAATTCTGATTTATTTACTCACTTTCCTGCCCCAGCTCAATCGGCTCACAGGACCGTTCCAAAAAGTGGTGGTGACGATGAAGAATGGTTGTCTCGAACGCTCTGATCGGCTTACCGAATCTCTCCGTTCCCGGTCTACGGTATCACACTTTCCAATCAATATCTTGGCAGGGCCAGGGCTACCTGTTGTTTCGTTGGGGTTTCCACCCCTTCCTACCACCCACCTTCCGGAGATGCCCTCCGAAGCTGTTGACTTTAGCTATTTTCCACTTCAAAGCACAAAGTGATGTGCATTACAGAGCAATTTATCTCCCACTTCATGGTGATGGTGTAGCAATTTCATTTTCTTTCGGGGCTTCTTTTGCCTGCAGGAGAGGAAATCGGTCCTCCGGCTGTCCACGTAGGCCTTCTCGAGGACACACGACGAGAAAAATGATGTGGCTTGTCTTCTTTTCCCTTCCTCAGATCAGGACAGCAAGCAGTGCACACACACATACAGGTGGTTTGTTGATAGATTGTAGTACAAAACCACCGAATCTCATCAGTGGTGGAGGGAAACGGAAATTGAAGGCTGGGATTGATTTTGTGATGATCACTTGAGTTGATTAAATTGAGGTTTGTGGCAGAGTAATCAGAAAGATTCAACCAATTTCAATAAAAGCTCTGGTTTTAATTTCCCTGCAAATATTAAATTTTACACTTTTTGTATACAATTCAAGTAAAAACAGCTGAGCAATTCTCAAAGATTTCGGTAATACGTTTTTTTATATTTTTCAATCCGGCTGAAACTTTTTTGGTGCCTTTGGTATTTTCGCAGCTGTCCATACAAAAATGATTTATGAAAATTAATAAATTTGTATCTTTTGAAGGGTTTTTTTGATCGATTTGGTGTCTTTTCAGGAATTGACAGAATGTGCACAAGGTAGACGAGCCATATTGAAAATATTATTTTTAAGTGGAATGGTGCAGCAATTTTTTTTATAGTCTACAACATTTCTAAACTACAAATTATGAAAAAAAAAATGGGAAGGATTGATGAAACCAAATAAATTTGCTTTAAAAAACTCCAGAAAAAAACCTAAACTACAAATTATTTACAAAAAAAAATTACGCAATAGTTCATCAAATTGCGAGAACTCAAAAAAATAATCAAAAGAAAATAATCAATTCGCTTAAGAAAATTTACGTGCCAAATCTGTGCAAAAAATCTTTGACTAAGTTATGAATTTTTGAATCAATACTGATTTAAAAAAAATCGAAATATTGGTGAGCGGTCTTTTTTTAAGAATTTTAATTTTTGTATTTTTTAATCCGACTGAAACTTTTTTGGTGCCTTCGGTATGCCCAAAGAAGCCATTTTGCATCATTAGTTTGTCCATATAATTTTCCATACAAATTTGGCAGCTGGCCATACAAAAATGATGTATGAAAATTCAAAAATCTGTATCTTTCGAAGGATTTTTTTGATCGACTTGGTGTCTTCGGCAAAGTTGTAGGTATGGATAAGGACTACACTGGAAAAATATGATACACGGTAAAAAAATTTTTGTTGATTTTTATTTAACTTTTTGTCACTAAAACTTGATTTGCAAAAAACACTTTTTTTTTTATATGTTTTAGAGGACATCAAATGCCAACTTTTCAGAAATTTCCAGGTTGTGCAAAAAATCTTTGAGCGAGTTATGAATTTTTGAATCAATACTGAAAATCGGAAAATCGGTCGCAAAAATTTTTCAATTTCATTTTTCGATGAAAAATCAAATTTGCCATCAAAAAGTACTAAAGTGAAATATTGATAAATTGCACCGCTTTCAAGTTAAAACTATTTTTAGGTAACTTTTTTGAAAATATTAGAAGTTTTTCATTTTTTTAATTAGTGCACGTTTGCCCACTTTTGAAAAAAATATTTTTGAAAGGCTGAGAAAATTCTCTATATTTTGCCTTTTTGAACTTTGTTGATACGACCCTTAGTTGCTGAGATATTGCCATGCAAAGATTTAAAAACAGGAAAATTGATGTTTTCTAAGTCTCACCCAAACAACCCACAATTTTCTAATGTCGATATCCCAGCAACTAATGGTCTGATTTACAATGTTAAAATATGAAACATTCGTGAAATTTTTCGATCTCTTCGAAAAAAGTATTCTCAAAATTTTGAAACCAAGACTAACATTTTAAAAGGGCGTAATATTGAATATTTGGCCCTTTTGAAATGTTAGTCTAAGTTTGAAAATTTTGAAAATATTTTTTTCGAAAAGATTGGAAAATTTTACGACTGTTTTTAACATTGTTACATTGTAAATCAGACCATTAGTTGCTGAGATATCGACATAAGAAAATGGTGGGTTGTTTGGGTGAGACTTAGAAAACATCAATTTTACTGATTTTAAAAAATTGCATGGCTATATCTCAGCAACTAAGGGTCGTATCAACATAGTTCAAAAAAGCAAAATATAGAGAATTTTCTCAGCTTTTAAAAACTATTTTTTTCAAAAATAGGCAAACATGTGCACTAATTTAAAAAAATGAAAAACTGCGACTATTTTCAAAAAAGTCACCTAAAAATAGATTTAACTTGAAAACGGTGCACTTTATCAAAATTTCACTTAAATACTTTTTGATTGCAAATTTGATTTTAAATCAAAAAATGAAATTGAAAAATTTTTGCGACCAATTTTTCGATTTTTTGAAAAAAATCAGTATTGATTCAAAAATTCATAACTCGCTCAAAGATTTTTTGCACAACCTGGAAATTTCTGAAAAGTTGGCATTTGATGTCCTCTAAAACTCTAAAAAAAATGTTTTACCGTGTATCATTTTTTTCCAGTGTAGTCCTTATCCATACCAACAACTTTGCCGAAGACACCAAATCGATCACAAAAATCCTTTAAGGCTCTGGAAGGCATCACTCCAGATCGGCCAAATCTTGATTCAGAATGTTTCAATCAAAAAATGGTTTTCTTTGTGTTGTTTGTAGAAGCATTTTACATATTGTGATTATGTTTTCATTGCAATTTACTATTTCTGGACCCTGAATTCAGAACCATCATTGACAGCCATTTTCGCAAAAGTGAAGGACACCTTCTACGACCGTAAGAGATACAGAATTTTAAATTTTCATATATAATTTTTGTATGGACAGCTGTGAAATTTGTATGGAATTATGGACAAATAAATGATACAAAATGGCTTCTTTGGGCATACCAAAGGCCTAAAAAAAGCTCAGCTCCGGAATTGTACCCAACCTTACAAAATCACCTATATATAACTTTCGAAAACATTCAATCATACCAAAGTTCAATTGCAACCTCGATCCCAGTCCAAATCAAGTGCTAATGGAACTTTTCGGCACCTTTTCCCCCGTGGTGAGCAAGTGCAGACGACGAGGAGCAATTAAATATTAAACACAAGAACCTTCTAGCACTAAAAGTAGTGACTCCGCAAACCGAATCCTGCGGCGATATGTGGCTGGAATATCAATCAACTGCCTTTTCCGCGCAACTTCCCCCCCTGTAACCCCACCGCCAGGGAAAAGTCTTAAAAACTTTACTCTTTCCGTAGTTTCCCGCCCGAAATTCGGCACCATCTGGCAGACGGCGAGACGGCGGCGGCGGCCCCAAGTCGAGTTCATTTCTTATTCATCGCCCGAATCTCGATACTCGTAATAGCAATCAATTATTTTTTATAAGTACTAATTTGAAATTAACTTTAAACTTTTCTCGATTGCTTTCGAAACTTATAATGGCTGGTGCCGCCACCCCGCGCAGCAGTGCTGCCAGCAAAAGTTAGTTTGCCATTGAGCTTTTTTTCTTCCTCAACCAATTTTGCCGTTCGACATAATAATCACGTCTTCACCTCGGAGAACACAGTTTCAGGGACTTTTCGCGAGCTTTTTAAGCTTTTCTTTTTTGTTAAAAACTTGTGCAGTTCAAAATTGCACTTCTTTTAGTTGGGAAATATTTTTCACCCCAGCAACTTTCCTTCTCTCGCGGGGAGCTGCTCTTTGTACTGGCACAAAACTGCTGAGCGCGTTTTTATGCATCGATACCTCAATTGCGGGAGTTGAGGGTGCGCGCCAAGGTGCTGCGAATCGAACTAATCAAGGTCTGCAATTACGCTGGTCGATCAACTGCCGTGTCAGCTTATCGATTTTAGTTACGCGAAACGACAGCTGATGGCTCATTTGAGGGCGTCAAGTTTGAGGTTGAGTTACGTTATAATTGGAAGTTTGGAAGGGTTTTGGTTTGGACGCTTTAATTTAAGAACTTGAAATGAAGTATGAAGGTTGATTACTTTTCTTTTGATTATAGTTTTTTTTTGTATAGTATACTATACTTTCGTGGCGAATCAAACAAAAAAAAATAATAAATTGTTGGGACGATGTTTCTAGTCTAAAATGAGCTTCTTTGGCAAAACCAAATTGTTGCTGGTTTTATTTAATTATATTTATCTATTTTTATGATCGTATACATTACCACTTTTCTCGGCTCAGGCATCAAAAGAATTTGTTTTGTTTTTTCGTTTGATTATGCGTTCTTGGTTTGCATGAATGATCATTTGACAAATTTATTTAAACACGTTTTTATTTGTTTTTTTAAACATTTAAAAAATACAATCAAAATATTCAAAAGTTCAAGAGTTTGAATAGATAACTTCCATTTGCTATCTTTCAAAAATAGTGAAATGGTTTTTAAAATCAACTTTACAATAATTATACTCAAGCACTTGGAAGTATTGCATTTCAGTGTTGCCAAATCTTCAGTATTTAGAACTGATTGGATAGTAGGGTGACAAGGAAAAATGAGAATTTTGGAAAATCGTAAGAGATCGATTCTTTAGGAAAAAATAAGTAACTGTGCCAATTTTGAACCAAATAGGTTAAGGGTTAAGGGCCGCTTGTTATCATTAAAATTTGTATGGAAAAATTCGAAAAAATGTTAATTCCGCCAAAAGGTGGCGTTGAATGTGTCGGATAATTCTCAAGTGTGAGATTCTAATGTAAAATTTTATGACAAACAACTTTGTCCAAGACCGCAAGACGATCCGAGTTAACCCTGACGTGTTATTTAAGATTTCAAGAAGTCGTTTTTGTATGAAAAGATTATTTTTTTCACCGACTTCAACAAGCGACCCTTAACCCTCTACAACCCAACCCCGCCTTTAGACGGGGTTCGATTTAAAAAATCGCCAAAAATCCATTTTCCAACCAATTTTTGATCTTTAAAAAGCATTAAAAAGATGAACTTTTAATATTTAAAAAAAAATATGGGTTGGAAGTTCTACTTGTTTTAAGTGACTTTGCCAATGTTTTTAAAAATGTATTTTTTTTTTTGAGGTCAACTTTAGCAGTGTTTTTTACTAACATTTTTTATATTTTAAGTAAAAAGAAGTATGCAGTAATTTTTCTAGTGCCCCAGACTATGCCTCTACGCATTTTTTTACAATTTAAATGATAATGTTGCCATTTAATAGCAGAAAATGTGAAAAACATGCAAAAAATTGAGAAAGTTACTGTAAAAACATGAAAAAATAGATAGGAAAAATGTAATGATATGAGGTGGTAGAGTAGGCCAAATAATTGCAAATTTAAATACTAAAAATGAAACAAGAAAAAAAAAAAAGATAAGTTAAGTTTTTCGTAGAACAAAAGTTGCTCAAAATTACCTCCTAAACACGGGAAAAATAAAAATTTTCGAAAAAAAAAATTGGGCAGTAGAGGGTTAAACCTTAACCGATTTCGCTCAAAATTTTCACAGTTAAGCCTAAGAAATCGAATAAGGGGGTATCCCTGATGTCGATTTTTTTATTATCACTCTATTGAATAGGCATTTAAAATATATAGAGAAAAATATCCGTAAAATCGATGATTATTTTTAAGTTCAGAAATGTAACGAAAAGGTTGCCAGATTTGTCAATACTGCTATCTCACTTCAAAGGTCTTTCATATTTTTTCCTTAATGACATATGAAAAACAAAGAAAGTAATTTCAATTTGATTTAGTTAAATAAGGTAAACCAGATAGTTTTTCCTTATTGGTAAAGATTTCTTAAAGCCGATCAATATTAGTCAAATTTGGTCACAATTAATGAATCTTCAATCCGTTGTATGATAATTTAACGAATCTTTGCCTTTAATTATTCAATATGAGACATTTTTACTGCACTCTCATTTATTTTGCCATGTTTTAAACTAAATTTCATTGAAGAAAAAAATGAAAGTTTGAAAAACCCTTCCAGGTGAAAGAACATTTAATTTTAAGAAGTGTTACAAAAAACAACAAAAACCGCATCATCATCATGGAGCTCGGATTCGTGATCAGGAACAAAAATTACCCCTTAGGGCAAAGTTTCACACAAATCGCAGAGGAGTTGGGGCAACTGCTTTGTGAGTTGGCGGAGAATAACCCACTTTATTACACCATTTGGATCAGCTTGGTAAATTAAAATCACTTAAATTATTCAAACGATATGCAGCATTAATCGAGTTTGCACACTTATGCACGCCACTTACACATTCACACAAACACAGATCCCAATGGGGTAGGGGACTTATACATAATGTCACACATTCTCGGTGTCTGTTGGATTTGCTCTGAATTGTTTAGCAGTTTATGGCTTAGCAGCGCTCTGGTCCATTCATTGACTGCAGCTGTGGTTGAGCTGGAATTTGCCGGTGCCAGGGTTGCCAGCAAAGTTGATTTTTTATAAGCTTGACGTCTAAAATTATGAAATGATGTTATGAAATTTTCAACAAAATTTAATAAAAAATTAATTAATTTATAGTCAAAACAAATCAAACCAACTGGCAACCGTGGCCTTTTCGCCGGGAAAATGCTTATTATTATATGACATTCGGAGAGCGGAAGGAGCCAAATCGGCATCGGCCGGCCGGCCAGCATCGGAATCAGCAGCAGCAACAGAGACGCTCTCATACATATTTATTTATACAATTGCTAGAGAATAGCTTTCCCACCGCTCCAATTGACCCCCGTTCCATAATTTCCCGCAGACCGTGGCTTAAACTAATCGCGAACTGCTGTGTCCGGGAGGGGGAGGAGGATTTCCACCATTTGGTCAACCCCGTTTTCCACCATTGATGCATTCTCCCGAAGAACGAATAGCAGGACGAATTTGATAATTTGAAGGCAAGCTTAGTAAAATGCTGAACAAGTAGTAGAAATAATACAATCTTTTTTAAAACAAACTTGAAATCGCCGATGTGCCACCCAAGCTGTGATGCTAAGAAATGGACTTCTTGATGAAAAGTCTAGTTGAAGAAAGCCCTTCAATAAATACCAGATTATCAAGCTTGACCTGTTCGTGGCCCACCATCCAGCTGCCGCAAGAAAGTTGGAAAACCGGCCTCCCACAACGGCTCCCAGATGGCGTCAACCAGAGACGACTGGCGAACCGGCAGGGGGGTCATAGGACGTTTATAAATTAAAACCATAAATATAAATCCATGTGCATATTTGATACAATTATTTTCTCATTAAGTTTGAATCAACTCCGGCTCCGGGCGGCTGAAGTCGCTATGTTGTGTGTGTGTGTCTTTGTGTGTGTGATGTTGAAACAGGAGTTGGAAACGAGCGACGACACTAGATTATATTCCACACTTGTGTGAGATGTGTGTGAGTTTGTGTGTGGTTGTGGCAACATAGTGTGTTATCTGCATTGAAGTTTTCCTTTATTCAAAGGTGTGTGGCGATGGGTGGCTGGCTTAAGAGGAAGGGAGGGGGGTTTGGTGTCGTCTGAGGCGTCTGAGCTCGTTATACGCGCGCGACGTCGACGTTGAGAACAAAGTGTGTGTGTGAGAGAGAGTGGCTGTGGTAATTCATGGCGTGAAGGAGAAAATGAAAATTGCACACACAAAGTTACACACAACCACACAAAATCACACACACACACACACGTGCAAGTGACTGGCTGTCGTGTGACAATATTTGTGATTTTGGGAAGCAGCCTCGGGGAAAGTTTTGTGGAGCAAGAGGAAAGGAGGAGGGGGTAAATTGAGACAACGCAGTGGGTGGTGGCGAAATTGGATTGTTATGGGCAATTATTTAGCACGAGCTGGGTAAGGTAATCAGTAGTCATGTGGAGAGATTTCATTTGAATTTAAACTTTGCGGTTTAGTGGGTCTCGGTGACGTAGATGGGATAAAAGGATGGCTCTGCGGTAAAAGTGTGTTACATAACTTTGTGGATTATTTTGGAGTACTGTTTATTTTTGGGTATCATGACACTTGTATATTCGAATATTTATACGGAAAACCTTAGTTCAAAAATCAAAACAGAAAATCTAATTCTAATACCATGCTTTTCTCCTTTCCCATCCGCAGACGCGCCATCCTGGGCAACCCGGACGTGCTGAGCTCGACGGGCTGGTACCAGATGCTGCAGAACGACTTCTGGGGCACGCCGCTGACCGACTCGGGGTCCCACGGCTCGTACCGCCCCCTGGCCGTGGCCAGCTTCAAGCTGAACCACCTGCTGGACGGGTTCAAACCGCTCGGCTATCACCTGGGCAACGTGCTGCTGCACTGCCTGGCCACGGCCCTGGTTCTGCGCCTCGGGCGCCACCTGATCCCGTCCCGGACGGGGGCGGCCATCGCGGGTCTCCTCTTCGCCGCCCACCCCGTTCACACGGAGGCCGTTGCGGGAGTCGTTGGCCGGGCAGACCTGACCGCGTGCGTTTTCTACCTGCTGGCGGTGCTGGCGTACATCCGGCACATCCAGTGGCGCCACCAGACCGATCTGCGCCACTGGCCGGCCCTCGGACTGACGGTGCTGGCCGCGGCCGCCGCCGTCCTGTGCAAAGAAACGGCCGTGACAGCTTTAGTGGTGTGCGCGATTTATGACATCATAAAAGGATACGCCGGCTGCAGAGATAAGGTAGGTCGTCGCCTGGGCTTGAGAAAACTCTATGCTCCTGCTCCATCCAACGAGTAGTTGCAGCCACGAACACAATGCAGTTGGGAATCGTAACACATTTAATTTTAAATATTTTTGCTTTATTTATACTTACCACCTTTCGAACCGTAGGTTGGCAGGTGATTTGTATCTTGGCGTAAATGTTGATTTTTTAGAATATAAAAACTCGTACAATTACTTTAAACAAACATATAAAAAAAAAGAAAACCAACAAAATCATGAGGTTTAAAAAAACATTTATAGCACTGTAATTACTCCACACCCCTATCACCTCCATTATCCAC
The DNA here is from genome assembly GCF_016801865.2 of Culex pipiens pallens. Lineage (NCBI taxonomy): Eukaryota > Metazoa > Arthropoda > Insecta > Diptera > Culicidae > Culex > Culex pipiens. The sequence goes on along the minus strand of NC_068938.1, from coordinate 33,242,524 downwards.
ACCAGTAACGATATTTAAATTGGATTTCATTATAGATTTAAAGCAAATAAAACAAACATTGCCACTCGTCATTAACAGAGTCAAGACAAGACGGACCAAATATAAAAAAAAAACATTTTTAAAACAAAAATCGAGTTGGCGTAATCCTAAGAGGAATAAAAATAAGTGACTGACTCCAATCAGATAAAATCAAAATTTCTATCACTTGATAAACAAATTATGCAACAAATGCCCTGAAAAATCAAAATTCTCAAAATATTTTAAGTCTCAATTCAAATTAAAAATGAAAATATTTAAAATGGCGTAAAATTGTAGTGAAATATTATGCAAAAGAATTACGAATGCTGTGAAATTCAGCCTATAATCATAAAGATATTGAAACATCTCTTGAAACAAATAGTTTGATCTTTTTTTTAAAGAAAATTGAAAAACGTGTTTTACCGAAATCAGGTAATTATGAACAAATCGAATATGTTAACTATCCATCAAAATATATAAAAAAAAATTCAGTTGAAATGTCAAAAAATCTTACAGAATTCTTTTAAAAAATCTGTTAAAATAACATAGCGTGACAAAGTATAAAATAAACAAATAATGTTACAGAATCTTTACTGATAGCGTTTTTTTAATTATGTTTTTTCCCTTTTGTTGAATTCTGAAATGGAATTTCCAATAAATAAAAATGTTTTAAAACCATGCCTTATTTTTTAATATAATGTGATCTAAATCTGAATTTTACAAATATTTTTAATTGCCTTTTTTTCAGCCAAAAGCCTATTATTTGTTTCCAATTTTAAATAAGTTGATTATAAATCTTCTACTACACATCTTTAAAAGGGTTTTTATCTTAAAACTTCGTCAAAAATCCAATTTTCAACCGATTTTTAATATTCAAAAAGCATTGGAAATTAAAATTCAAAAACGAAAGAGAAAGATATTTCCAACTTTTTTTTGTCAAAATAAGGCCTTTGCAAATATTTTTCAAAGTTTATGTCGCCCCCCTGCTTCAAAGTTGGCCTGAATAATAAGGGGGCAAAAATTTTATTTTTTCCAAAAACTTCAATATTTTAATGAAAATTAAAGTTTAATCAACTGAAAACCAGTTAAAATGCATTTTCCCGCACTCATAATCATATTTAGCATGTTTGAACTTCTTTGAAAACATTTCTTATTTTCATGAAATACCAATGTACAGTCCCACGAAAAGTTTTTTTTTGCGAAAAAAAAAATCCGTCAATACCTCGATTTTTTCAAAACTAATGATTGGAATTTTAAAACACTTTTTTCATCCAAATGTTGAAACCTAGGCTTGTAATTTCAATTTTTATATTTTTTTTATTTTTTTTTGCCCCCCCCCCCCCACGACTTTGGTCAGAGCCGGGGGACATAAACTTCAAAAAATATTTGCAACGGCCTAAGTATGACGTTTTTTTAGATCTGTCTCACTTATATTGCGACTTATATTTAATGGTTTAAGTTTTTATCTAAAAATTTGAAACACACTAAAAAATTTAAAAATGATAATCAAAAATAAATAAAAATTATTAATAGGGAAAAGAAAATCAATGTAGGTAAGAAAATAAGCCTTTTATGTCCAATTAAAAACAAAAACTACAAGAAAATTATAAACTGGTAAAGTTTTCAGGGGAAAAGGGCTGAGCAAAAAAATAATAATTTCAAATTTTAATTTTGATTTTCCATTTTTTTTTCTATAAAAAAAATTAAATGCTTTCTAAATCATAACGTCATGGTACTATTAATAATTTGCGGAATATCTATGAATGTATTTATAAGAATATTTTTTCCTTAGCTTTTACTGAATTGTGTGTAGAAATTTAAGATTCTTAAAATATTTCAAGTCTACATTTGATTTGCAATGAATAAATAATTGCTCGACTTAGTATTCTGGAAAGTGTGCAATGAAATACACAAGTGTTTCAGTAAAAATAAACTATTTTAGTTAATAAGGCTGTTGCAAATACTTTTCAAAGTTTGTATCTCCCCCTTCAAAATTGGCCTTAAAAATAACGGAGTAAAAAATATTTTTTCATAATACTTAAAAATTTTGATTGCAATAAGCTGAATACAATTTTAAATCCCCTGTGTTTTTACTCATTTTAGCATGTTTTAGTTTTGGAGCGGCCGTGGCTGACTGGTTACGGTGTTCGCTTTATAAGCGAATGGTTCTGGGTTCGATGCCCATCTGCTCCCTACGAGAAAGTTAAGAACACATAAATTTGAAATGATGAATATGAACGAAAAATCAAAGTCGCTCGAAGCGGGGTTCGATCCTCCGTCCTTTGGATTGGTAAGCAAAAATGCTAACCACTAGGCCATGACGACTTGGTGAGCGTGGACTGGAATTAGGACTACTGTTACAGAGAGCGAGTTGTGGCGCTATAACCACGGCAAATAGTGTCCAGGGCATTCGTGGAAATACAATGTCCCATCCCAGAGGGTCCCGGAGTACCAAACCTTCTTAGCATGGTGCTCCCAACGAATACAACCAAATCTCGGAGCGTATGGTGGTGTGTCCCCACGCTTCTTCCTCCCCTGTCGATTCAGAATTGTGTGTTGTTGTTCGAACACTCAGTGCTCAAACTCAACCCAATTACGAGTCATCTCTGCGATACGGCTTTACGCAGTAGGCCTGGCCGCTTTAACGCTTGTGATGTTTCAATGCATTCTAATGCAATGGCGCACTACAAATGTTAATAAATGACAAGAAGAGTGCTAGGCGTCATCTAACCTAAGGCACTCTCCAGGATCCCTTCGAAAGATTGGCTGCGCTAGGTTCTGATTAGATTAGCTTAGATTAGATTAGATTTTAGCATGTTTTAGTTTGTTTTAAAAAGATTTTCAATTTTAGTGAATTTTCGATGTGCAGCGCCGCGAAAAGTATTTTATTTTTTTTTTTCACAAAAAGAGTATTTTTTCTAATCTTTGCAAACCAACTGTACTAGTGTATAATGTATTTTCCAATTCGTTTTTCATTGAAATGTTGAATTTCTTACTGGTAATATCAATTTTAATTTTTATTGCCCTCTCCTAGACCTTGGCCAGGGCCGATAGTTAAAAACTATGAAAAATAATTGCATCGGCCTAATTATTATTTTGAAAGATTTTTTTAATAAATTCGCAGTGGTCATGGTGCAAAAAATAAAATTAATAAAGATAAACATAACACAAGAGAAATAAAGTAATTCGTTCAATAAAAGCCTTTAAAAATAATAAAAATGGAAAAATAACAACTCAATACAAGCGAAGAACGTCGTAAAACATTCAAAGACCAAATCATGGTCATTTGAATTTTTAAACAAAATTAAATACAAAAAAATTCAAAGGTTTTCTTTGGAAACATAACTTGACTTTTTTTTATTAGGTCCTATAAACATATATAAAAATAGCTTATTGGACCTTTTCAAACAAACTCTAGATAACTTTTAATTCCATTTAAATAACGTTGTTTTGAGCTCATAGTCAGATTATTTAAACTTGTGATACGTTTTTGATTTATTTTATTCATTTTTCGAACATGAAATTAATTTGTTTACCATCATGATGATATAAATTTAAAAGATGTTTGGGTTTGACGCCTCAAATCGCAAAACAAAAACACCTGAAAAGATCACCCCCATCGCACGGTGCCTCGTGGTCCGCTCATCCCACGCGCTTGCAAAGCCCACCCGGAAGCGGGGACACCGCGGCCACATCTGTGTGCTGCCCCGCGCCCGGGCGAACCGGAAGCTCCGGTATTCTCCGGTGTGTTTTTCCGCCGCTTGGCACGGCAGCAGTGTTGCAATCTCTCATCCCATCACGGGCACAAGAGTTTGTGCTTTATCTTCTGGTGTAGTCTGCCCTCTCTCCCTGGCGCGACTGCAAAAGTTGTGCAACATTGTTATTATAAAGCTAGCGTACCTACGTGCCAGCTTAGTGCCAGTGCCAGCGAAAGTTGGGAACCACAGCCGTTGCAAGTTTGCTCAAGCAGAAGTATTTGTAAACGCGTTGATCGTAAATAATTTGCTGCGCTCCTTCTGTGTCAATGGTTGCAGCTTCCTTTTGCCAGCAGAGGGGTAGTCAACCGGTCTTAGTAAATCACGGAATTTTATGGCGGAAGAAAATTGTAACAGGATTAACGGAACTAAGATGTAGATAATGGGCTGGAACTGGTGAAGCCATATTTATGGAAGATAAACTGTGAGTTTGACATCAAATCAAGAATACTGTTGTGCTTCAAATCATTTTAAAACAAAAAAATAGTTCAAATGTGTAGCACAATAACCAGAGTCAATGTTACAGAAGTAACACAGAACGTTTCCCAAGCGACTACGTTCACCAGCCTAATGGAATTCTTCTAGGGCTTCTGATTAGAGCGTCCAATTTCCCGGGGTTACAAAATTCCCGGGAAACGGGAAATTTTCAACAAATTTCCCGGGAAATCCCGGGAATTCCCGGGAAATTTGAAATTTATTGAAAATTGTTCTGATCCTGGTTTTAATTAATATTTTGCAACAAAATTGTTTAGAATGGTTACAATAATGATCAAAATAAGAGTTTGGTTCAATTAATGCCTTGGCTGCTTGTAAAAAAACATACAACTTCAAGAAAATATATAAATTTTCTAAATATATAAGCTGTCTTTCAATTCGTTCAAAATATCAAAAAATAATGATTAGTATTTTGTTTTGATAAGAAGTAGCTAGGTATTATTTTTTTAATCACAGTGTTTGGAAAGTGAGTAAAATGAATCCATGCTCCAAAACGATAAAATTGCTTTTGAATACGTCTCTGTGACCAGTTTGAGAGAATATGATAAAGAATAATATTGATAATTTAGTTGAAATTTAAATAAAACCATGCATCAAATATGTTTTTCATGGCAAAACATTGAAATTAAAAAAAATATATATAAAATATGTTTTTCATGGCAAATTTTTTATCCAGAACAAATCTTACTGGTTTGAGCTCATGAATAAATAGATAAGCATTGAATTTACCTTAAAAATGTGCTATTCACTTGAAATACCATTTTTATGTAATCACAACTCAAAGTTTTCAAATGTTTGGAACGAGTATTTGATATATGTTTGCATTTTATGGGCAACTTTTATGTAATACGGTGTAGTCTTTTAATGATTTTTTAGTTATTCGGCCTTAAAAATGACTACGGTTAAAAGAATTATCATAGCAAAAAAGGTAGTTCAGTGGTTTCATATTTAAACCTCTTACGTCCTTGGTAGCTCTAGTGCTCTATAAATTTTAAACTTTTAACTGTAATTTCCCGAACACTTTTAAGCACATTAACATTTAATTATACCGTAAACCGGGGTGACTTTGATAGGATTTCAATTTGTTTTTGGAATATTTTCCAACAGGTAAGGTTTTTCTCAAGATTATTATTTTTAAAGCATGTACTGGGGCAGGCCACACAAGGTCCATGCACTATTTTGGATAAAAAGTTTTTTCAATAGTGTTTGGAAAAATAGTTACGTTAAAAATTCGTAGTTTAAATTCCGGGGTGACTTTGATAGTCATAGTTATTCTTGTTAAAATCAATTTTAAGATGTTCAAACTTTATTTGTACGTTAAATGTACTATCACTAAAGTAGCTGATATAGTTTTGAAGAAAAAAAAATCAATGTTTATATTTAGTTAACTAAGTTTATAAGCTTTTTAACAAAATACATATAAATTTTAGGTAAAATTGCTAAAATGTTGGAATTTTGCCGGAAATTTGTTAAAACTAGTTTTATTTATAAAATTATCGATTTATATTGCATTTTATACTGAATTCGAAGCACGAATCACAAGTTTTCACATTTGACATGAAATTTGTTCAACTAAAATTGCCTATAAATTTGGAGATTTTTTTTAATTGTGTTTCAAAAACACATATTATTTATTATTTACAAACTTATTCAACCTTCTCCTAGTGGAAAATTGTCCAAAGAATCCGAAAATGCATTCCGTTTTCCGATTCAAAATCATGATCATTGAGAAAATTATGACACTTTGAGAAGTTTAAAATAATGTCATTCATCAACATTTTCTTAACTATAGTTAACTAACTTTTCAAATATTTCAAAATTTTATGAAAAGTTCTTTTTGAGGTACTTTGAACACGTCTCTACCACGGTCAGTATGATTCTAAACCATTCCGTAAGTATTTTAATTGTACTCTTCATTTTGCGGAAAAATCGCAAACCTATCAAAGTCACCCCGGCTATCAAAGTCACCCCGTTTTACGGTACCAATTTCAATTTTCTTCCAATTTGGTCATGGTAAACATAACGTAAAAACAACTCAATTTTGATCTTGGCGGGAAGAGGTACCTTATTTTCAAATAATATAACAACAATTTTCGTTTAAAAAGCTTACCAAAATTATAATAGTTTATTTTCATTCCATAATATCGTAATTTTTGTTGCCCAACAAATAAACAAGATCTATTCCCAGTTGTGAATGCTTCAGAAATTAATACCATCTGAAATAAATCTTGACATGGAATTTTCAGACGAACTGATAAGTTCAATAAGAACAGTAAATTGAATTTAATGAAATAAAATTGAGTTCTTTCTTAGTTCTTTCATTATTTTTTTGTAAGTTTAAAAAAAATGTACCAAAAAGTTAAGAAAATGTATACTTCCGCTTGAATTTCGGGAATTCCCGGGAAATTTACAAATTTCCCGGGAAACGGGAAATATTTTTTTTCGGGAAATCCCGGGAATTCCCGGGAATTTTTTTCCCGGGACGGGAAATTGGACGCTCTACTTCTGATTGCAAGAACCATTGGTAGTCAGAGCACCTACAACAAGCAGAAATAAGTTCCTGTGAGCTTTTAAATTGAGGAAAATTCTGCTGGAATGAACATTGAGGAATGTTTTGGGCGAATGCTTTCATCTGATGAAGTCGAAGAGATCGATTTTTACCAGAAAATGAGTTGAAATTGACTGTTGATTGAAAATTGTTGACGTGGGTTTTCCCAAATGGATTGGAGGAGATTTTATGCACCTTGTTTTGATAATCGAGTTTGAATTATGGTAAAATAGTCTTAATTCAGCTTTTTCTTAAAACTCGCCAAGAATTTTTTTTCAAAATTCCACTCACCATATGAACTTACTATTTCTAAAATTCACTATCCTGTGAAAATTCCACTGGAAACAACCACAAAGGCGCATGAAACATATCCAGTCCATGATACCGACTCTAGTACAAAAACAAACCCACGCGCGTAAAGCCCTGGTCCTGCGTGAGGACCTCAGCTGGCGGGCCGCAGGACAAAATGGCAAAATAAATATAGTGGAAAAACATTCCTATCAACACATAAATCCTTCGGATACACTTTTACTGCCAGTGAGGCATTTTTCAGTGCCAGTTTATTTTTTGTTGTGCAATTTTCCCCAACCTACACGTTACGGTTTTTGATTCTAGTGCACTACACTCCTCTTCCGCGTAGAGCGTCCAATTTCCCGGGGTTACTTATTTCCCGGGAAACGGGAAATTTTCAGCCAGTTTCCCGGGAAATCCCGGGAATTCCCGGGAAATTTTAAATTTATTGAAAATTGTTATGATCTTGGTTTAATTAATATTATGCAACAAAATTGTATAGGACATCAACATTAATGGTTTAAATAAGTGTGAAGATAAATTAGCAGCTTGACTGCATGTAAAAAAATCATTCGACTACAAGAAAATGTATTTTGGTATTTTTTGACGAGAAATATTTTTTACTTTGAGTAAAATTAATCCATAATCCACAATCATAAAATTGCATAATCCACAATCATAAAATGCAGAAATTATGTTTTTCATGACAAATACTGGTTTCAGCTCTTGAACAAATGGTAAAGCTTCTAAGTGTTGGTTTTACTCCAAACAACCCAATGTTTTCAAATATTTGAAGCAAGCTTTGAATATATTTTTGCATTTTTTGAGAACAAACAATAGAAAGTAATTTTTCAATGATTTTTTTTTGTATTATTATGCAACATGATTTAAATTATACGATAAATTAACATCATTCCATAAAAAGTCTTCTATTTTTTCACATTTAACCCTCTAACACCTGTAGTTGCACCAGTGCTCCATAATTCCATAATCCATAACCAATTGAATTAATTCTTTTTGCACAAATACGATTTTCATCTCATTTGATCATAATAAACAAAAACGTAAAAAATCTCAATTTTAATTTGGAGGTAAGGAGTTAACATTGTTTTGATGAAATAGCATCAATCTTTTAAAAAAATACCTAATTGTAATAATTTAACACTCATTAAGCAAGGTCTATTCCCAGTTTCTTTAAAAATTAATATTGTCAGAAATAATTCTGATATCAAAATTTTTGATAATCTGATTAATTATGGATAAATTAAACAATACATTTAGTTGAACAAAATCATGTTGAGTTTGTTCATTTATTATTTTTTCAGAGCATTTTCAAAAAGTAGTTCCAAAAATTCAAGAAAATGTTTACTTCCGCTTGAATTTCGGAATTCCCGGGAAATTTACAATTTCGGGAAATCCCGGGAATTCCCGGGATTTTTTTTCCCGGGACGGGAAATTGGACGCTCTACTTCCGCGTTGGTTTTTGAACAGAGAAAATATTAAAATTGACTTTTTCAGTTTTCACGCATTTTGAACTTTTGTGAAACTATTCTCGTAAAAAATAGGATTTTTCTGACCAGACAACTTTAAAATGTTTTTTTTTTTTAAACAACCAAAAAGCACCAAAATCTATTCCTTCTAGCTCAACTGCATCATCCTCAAATAATGGCATCAACAGGCCGCACCGATGCACTCTCGGTTGAAGAGTTGAAAAACGCAAAACTGATCTCACGTGATGACTGGCTGTTGGTTCTGGAGCTGCGCTGCATCGATATCAGTTATGCTACGTTTGCTCTTTCCCGTGCTGGTTGTGTGCAGATTATGGGGTTAATGGACCATTTTTGGTCACTCAATTTTGATTTAAATTATCGTGAAATATCAACCAATTATCTAATCATTTTGTTATTTAAATTGTAAGTTGAATTTGGTAAGAAATTTTAGTTAAACAAAATCGCTGAAGTTAGAATTTTATTTGGGTAATTCTCCACCAACTCACACGAAATCGAAAAAAGTTGCCCCGACCCCTCTTCGATTTGCGTGAAACTTTGCTCTAAGGGGTTTTTTGGTTCCTGATCACGAATCTGAGGTCCATTTTTCGATATTTCGTGACGGTGGGGCGGTACGACCCCTTTCATTTTTCTGGTTTTTTCCTAAGCACCCCAAAATTTTTTTTTTAAGATGCATTACAAAATATAAAATTCAGACGATCTTCAATTTTTTGATAAAATCCAGAGTTTTTTTGTGATAAGGTCCTGTTAACGTATGTTAGACAAAAGCATATAGGTCCTTTTAAAAAAAATCTGGAAATGCACTGTAAATTTAAAAATTCAGATTGATATTTTCAAAAGAAAAGCACCCACCCAAAAAAAAATAATTTCAAAAAACTTTTAAAAAATCTGACAATTATCTATTCTAAGCTTCGTTTATTGGACTGCTTGTTGCTTAGATAAGGCCTCTTTAAGCATAAATTTAGTATGAACTTTTGAAGTAAGAGCAAAGCAAAACAATTTTTTTTTTCGAGCCAAACTTTATTAACTTTGAAATCAAAAGTTTCACAACATAATTTATTTATGATTCCAGTTTTGCTTTAGTCTAAAATTGGCAAAATATCAATGTGTTTCTTGAAAATATTTTTCCCTGTTTTTTAACGATCTGTGGTTCCATAGTTCAAAATTTTCGAAGGGCTGTATTGAATTGTTCACAATTGATTGTATAAGTTTTTTTTTTTCTATATTTTTAAGCAGTAATTTTTTTGCCCTTCTGATTTTCTAAGGATACTCTAAAGGACACCACATTCTTCAACAAACTTAAACTCGGAAACCAATATTTTGATTTGCAACCGTCGAAAAATTATACTTTGTTCAATTTTCGTAATTTCAATAAATAAAATAATTTAGATTTTTTTAAAACAACTTCATTGTAAAAAACAGTTCCAATTAAAAAATATGGAGAATGACTTTACCAAATATTTTGTTTAAGTACAAGAAAGAATCAATGTCTGAACAGAGACAGCTTTATATAAATCTTGACCTTGATACTTTTTTTTTAAATGTGTAGATTTATTCTAGTTAAAGTTTAAAAAATTAAATAACAATAATTTATATGGATTATTTAAACTTTTGAATTGATTTTTTCACATCAATAACAAAATGATATCCTTAAAGGACTGTAACTATAACATATTTTTTTAAATTTTCAAAATCACGCTTTTTAACAATACATAAACAAATTATTTAAAACTTAATCATTTTTTAAAGTTCAACTATTCTCATGAGTTTTATTTGTTAGTGAAATCTGTTTAAATCATGTATTGATTTAATTTCAATTTAATTTTGATCTGAAATTTTATCAAAATCAATTTTATTAAAATGGAGGTAACGGAAATATACCCTTTCTAATCAAACACCTATCTTCGTCATATGAAGAGTTTGATGCTCGATTAAAGCTCAAAAAGTACTATTTAGGATATGAACTTACCAGCAACACCACCGCCTCAAGTTAGCACACAATTTATGCCATTTACTGGCCAAAAGATCAAATTTAATGCACTTTCTATTTTGAGAGACCATTTCTCATAATTTTGGTGGCACACACATCCACACGCAAGATCAGAGGTTAACTGCTTAACGAAAGTCGCCCTCAATATCTTCTCACTTGCGCTAACGATTTCAAAGCGCTTAAGATATAAAATTGCTTCCAACTACCAGCAACACGTTATTTTGCACATTAGTTAGTCACTCACTTGAAAAATAATTCCGAAAAATGTAAATAATTAGCAAGCACCATCAAAAAAATAAACGCGCTAAGTCTTCTGACGTTTGAATTTTGAATACCCATTCCAATCGAAGGCTGAAGCAAACCGAGCGAGAAGCGAAGGCAAATAGGGAACAAAGGGTGGCAAACAACACCACCAGCAGTGCCTGTTGGTGTGAGCCAGTGATGCCAGGAAATTTTCTCTATAAATGCTACCTTTCGTCAGTGTTCGCTTAAAATTTCATCAATTTTGGCAGCACTAAGCAGATCCAAAAAAGCGCTGGAAGAAAAAAAGAATTAAGCTGAAAATAGGAAAATGGGCGTGGCCCAACGCACTCGACTGTTTAGAATGCATTTGGGAAATATTTTTTTTAATGCTTGTGAAAGGAATAGCATAACTTTAAAAAAAAGTGAAAATAAACAGAAATGTTCTCAAAAAGTTGCTCTACTCATTGGTGTACTTGGTTTTAGTAAATTTCAAGGAACACTCCAGATTATCTATCCAGCATCATTCAAACACGACCGCTTATTAGGCTTAAAATGGGTATATTTCCCCTAGCAACCAGTATCTCTGAAAAAAGTTACTTTTTTTAATTTAAAACTTGAAATAATTCAAACTTTTCTGCAAAATAAAAAAGCTTTCTGAGGGTAAAATAATATAATGGACATTTAAAAATTCTGAAAAAATATTTAAATGTTGTGTCAAAAATTTGCACCAGTACCCTATAGAGCATTTTCGCTCCAGAATCATCTTTCACAATTCACTCCCACGCTGCCGGTGGCAATCCAGTTCAGCGGAGTGTATGTTGTGTTTTGTTTAGTTCCATCCAGAGCGGGACCACTCTAGCATAGACAGAGAGCGGGCATAGATTTAGTGCGTGAGCGGGCCTACGCAAGGACATTCGCAATGCACTCTGAACGAGGCAAGTTTTGAAACAGTGAAAAAATGATGAAGTTCAAAAATGTGTTTTTGAACCATAACTTGTCATTGCTTTTAATGAAATTTACACTATTTTTAAGAAATTTTAAGATTTGACATGTTTTTAAAAATGCAATTTCATACTGTGCCATTCTGCTCGGAGACGTTCAAGAGCAGGGAATTCCCGGGATATTGCCACTTGAGATGAGAGATATCTTGTCGAATGTGAAAAAGGTGGGCTTCTGGCTGCTCGATTATAACGAGGAAGCAGTTTTTCTGTGCTCTGTATTTTGGCATACGAACATGCGGCAGCATTGATGTTGGCACAAGTATCGAGACTCGCTCGGGAGCTGAATGCCACTTCAGCAGATGCAAATCTGGAAATTGAGCTCGAAAAAGAGCATTTTTTCGCTTTCACTGTATTGAGCGAGCTTTTGAATGTGCTTTTTCACTCGAAATGGAGCACAAGTCATCGAGATTAAAAATACTTTTTACAGTTGAGTGAAGTAGTCCCCATGGCTTGAAAAAAGTAGTTTAGTAAAGTTTGATTTGGTAGGTCTAGGAGGTCCGAATCGAAACCTATTTTTTCTAGTAATTTTATAGCCTTTCCTTAGTGAGGAAAATAAAACTTCATATATCTGCTGAAAAACCTGAACCAAAATGAAGAACCTTCTGAAAGCAGAAGGAGCTAAAGTTTCACAAAGAAATTCAAATAAACGAGATCTGGAGAAGTTCACCCGATGCGAACAAAACCAAATTCGGAATCCGAGACGAAATTTTCGCAAAAGTTCACCAAAAGCGTCACACACACACGTGTGTGTGTGCGCTCATTTTCACCGAAACGAGCGACACAAACTGTCCTAATTTGCCAATCTTGTGACTATGTGTGTGTGTGCGTTCACACTCATGTGTGTGTGTGACAAGAAGAAGCAGAAGAACAACAAAAAAATGAAGCTCGACGAACTTTCTTGATTGTGATTTCTTCTGTCAGAGCAACTTCACAAGTCTTGGTCGTGCACAGCCGGTGCATTGTTTGGCGAGTTTCGGCGAAAGTTAGCAAGTTCTTTTGATTTTGTTTGATGTGTTGTTAGTCTGGCGTCTCCGGCGAAGTCGTCGCTGGCATTGAATTGCTGACTTCGAGGAACTACCGAGAGAAACGAAGTTTCAGAAGGCATCACCTTCTATCTCAGTTCTTCGGCATGCAGTGGGGTCAAATTAGGTTGGTTCAAGAATAGTTAGAAAATTGTTCAAATTGGACTTATCATGTTCTTCTGAGACTTGGGATCAGGCTTAAACCACGTTACATTCATACAAAAAACATTTTTTTTTTCTATTGACACACCCTAAAGCCAGTCGCAAAACCACCTCCCCCACTGAAAAAAACTTTAACCATCAGAGGTTGGGTAGCTGCATCACAAATACACACACACACACACACACACACACACACACACACACACACACACACACACGGCAAGAGAGGACTTTGCGACCGAGCTTGATGCTTTCAGTTTCATTTATGAGCAAAGTTTTGGGGCCGCTTGCAAATTTGGTTTTGATGATGAAGGTCCCGTTCGAGATTTGGTGCGTTTTGGTCCTTGTCGGGCAAGGATGCAGCGCAGTTTGTTGCCGAGACTTTGGTACAAATTGCTTCGTTTGTGATGTGAAAGTTGGTGCGTACCTGGGTTTTGATGAGGGTTTCATAAAATTGTTGAAAGTGGAAAGTTTTCCTGACTGCAGAATTATTAGTAAAAGCATAGAGGCAACATTTCATCAACATTCAAATAGCATCTCCTCTTTCTTCAAGATTCTCGTTTATTGATCTTTCAGGTTGAATTTCCCCTTTTGAAAACTAACCCTTGCCGTTCTCTGTTCGCACTTCCAAGAGGGAGCTATATTCTTTTGAAATCAAAATAATTCGATTTCCCTGGGAAAAAGGATCCTTTCGAGTGGAGCTGCTGTAAACTATTTTCCCCCAACCAACACCCCACACACACCATACTGGAGGTAAAAGGAAAGGTTGAACCCAAAGAGATGTTGAACATTTGACTCCGAGCCCCCCCGTATCCCCGTTCCAACTTTGAAGAAGGCGATCCTTTTTCCCCCGAAGAACCAAAACTCTCGAGAGCTGCTGCAAAGAACAATAAAAACAAAATAGCAACTATTCCTTTCAACTTTGCACCAACACCACCACCCTGGGCAGAGATCACAAGTTGATGAGATGAGAAAAGTTAGCTAACTATTAGCGCTGGCCAGGCCAACCCACCACCGTTTGTCCCGTTCCCCGTGGCCACTCCTTAATTTTGCAACCAGCGTTAACCAGACCTTTCTAGTTTTTAGTCTTCGTCGGGGTGGTGAAAGATAGAGTGACCCGAGCAGAATAAAATCTCATGGGACTCAACTCAACTTGTAATTTTTCCAACACTTTGACGTTCAATAGCAGCTTCAAAAAAAAAATGTTTTCAGCTCAGTATGAAGTTTGCAAAAAAGTTTTCGTTGAATATTTGGCGAAATTGTTTCAAAAGTGAGAAAGAGCAATTTTGGTGATGATCAAATCCTTAACCTGTCAGAGTTATTCAAATTTCCCTTACAATCATTTTACATTTTGAAGTTTGATTTTTGTATGTGATGTAGAATTGAATTAATTAAAAAGGATTTTCAATTGAAAGTAACATTTATTTGATTTTTTGCTATTCATTTCTAGTCCAATCATCATAAATAAATTAATTTAAGCAATTTTCTGAGACTTCAGGCAATAATTATTTTTTTGCAATTTGTGATTGGATGAAACTTTGTAAAAAATTTAAACATTTCACGAAAGATAGATTTGATTTCATAACCCCTTTAGAGCGTTGGTAGAGCACATTTCTACAACATTTCTTTTGAAAAATAATGAATTTTGGTTGAGTCTATGTAAAGTTAAAAGCAAAAAACGATTCATTAGTGTTATTAGTTTAACAAAAAGACCTATCAGAAACGCTTTTAATAATAACATTAAACGCCACCAACTTTTTGATACGTTTGTATTTCGGAATAGCGTCTTTTTCATCTTTTTGGCTGTTACTTTTGTTAAAATGTAACTTTTGAATAGAAATGCACGTTTAATGAGCTCTGCAAACGTCTAGATGACATCAACTCACTACAATTATAGCCTGAATTAGTAAAACAAAACAACTCATTTTTGAGATACATCCTTATGCCCAAAAATGTCTCCAAAAAATTTGCGTTTGTCAAAGCTCCTTTAAAAAAGATTTGAAAACAACAAATTAGAAAAAAATGTCTACGTGGTTTATAAATGGACCCAAAGTATCTCTTGATGGCAAGTTTTATTTTACACCTAAAATTAAAGTCATTTTATTCTTTTATTTCACAGTTTTTGAAAATCCTGTTTTTTGGAAAAAATGGCAACATTTCGTCTGTTGTGTGCCATCTTGTGACAACGACCTTTAGTACTATTCGAGAAAATCGATTTCTAAAGTTTGCCGATAAAATTTTTCAAAACTATGAATGATAGAGTCAAAGTTTTTAAAGCAATCGGGTCGTACACTATCGCTTAACAAACACTCCAAGTTCCAACTAATTTGATTACACCAGTCAAAAGATATAGTAAATTATGTAAACAATAATCTGAAAAGCACGTGTCACAAATGTGTTTCGAAAGTAAAATTGTACTACGTGTCACAAGTGTGCACAGAATTCCCATACAAACTAAAATAGGCTTAAATCAATAGTTTAACCGACTTAATCAGTATATTTTCGAAAACAAAAGATTGCATTGCCTTTGGAAAGTGTGTGTCAACATAAATATGTGAAAAACATGAAAAAAATTCCACATTTTCCAACAACATGTATGACGTGTCACAAGTGTGCACGATCATTTTGATGATAAATTGGTCTATGTCACAAGTGTGTATTGCGATATCCGGGAAACGGAAGCGAGTTCCCAAAATCGGGTTAAAGCATCTTGTAGTTTTTGTTAAGTATAGCAAAACGTCATCATTAACTCATTTTCGACCAAAATGGTCTATGTCACACAGCTGACGATTTCTAACATCAAGAATTTTCAAAAATGATTTTTAATTTCGCTATCAATTTTATGGCATGAAAAGCCGAATTTAAAAAAAATGCATTTTTTACAATTTTGTCCAAGACACAGAATATCTTTTCTCAAGATAAAAATTTTTAATATTTCATTAGATTATGTGTATGGACAGCTGCTAAAATTGTACGGAGACTTATATATAGACGAATCAATGATGTATTATAAATCTTCGTTTAAGCACTTTGCCGAAAAAAATAGTTACACGATATTTGTTGTCGATTTTAAACTTACTTTTTCACAATTTCACAAAATCTAAAAAATAATCAAATTTTGTGATAAGTTTTAGGAGGCAAAATGATGGGTTTTAGGAGGCAAAAACTCGCAAATTTTGAGCCACAGAATAAAATGTATTTTTAAGTTGCAGGGCTGTTACGAAGAAATAGTAACACGATTATTTTTTTGCTGACTTTGAAATAACCTTTTTTTTAACAAAAAATCAAAATCCACAAAATGAAAATTTTTGGTGCGTTTTTGGAGACAAAAACTCGCAACTTCGGAGCCATAGAGAAGTATGTCCAAAATTTTCGCAAAAGGGTTTTAATTGTTTGGGACAAAAAAAAATTACAATTTTTAGTGTTAAATCAAAATTGCAATCGAAAGGTTCTCTACAGAATACAGAAATTTTGATAAAATTCACCATTTTTTAGATATGACCAATTTAAGTTAGATTTTAACTAGAAATGTAAAGTTTTTCGATTTTTTCTTAATAAAGTGCTCATGAGTGACTATTTCATAAAATATTAGAAATATCGAAAAGTTCTGAAAAAATCCTAAAATTTCGTCTAAGATACATTGAAGATTGAACCCTCTCCACTCTCCCAAGTTACTACTGCCTATATCTTTGCAACAAATGGTTAAATTTTTTAATGTTTTCAAAAGAGCCAATTATTCAATATTAAGCACATTTGAAACAAAAATCGAACAGATGAAATTGGGCCGTTGCAAAGATATTGGCATTAAAAAATGGAGAGCTGTCCAAACCCAAGTTTTCAATTTTTCTTTTATGCTCTGTGTTTCTAAAACGAAATTTTAGGAAATTTTCAGAACTTTGCCATACAAATATTTTCAGAAAGGGTCAATCATAGACACTATTTAAAAATAGAAAAACTGCACATTTTTAGTTAAAATCTAACTTTAACTGGCCATACCTCGAAAACGGTGCACTTTAGACAAAAAACCTATAGAGTACTTTGCGATTACAATTTCGATTTTACGTTAAAAACTGTAGTCAAAAAAAATTGGGTAAGATTTCTATTTTTTCCAAAATACCACAATTTCATCAAAAAAGTATAACTCGGTGGTAAAATCTTTTGCCAAACTCCTTTAAGGCTCAAAAGATATCCTCTAAAACGAAACAGAAAATTTCTAAAAAAATAACAAAACGAATTATGAGAAATTTATTTTTTGTTAAAAAAGCTTAATTCAAACCAGCAATCAAAAATACAAACCAAATCCATTTTCGGAATTTGGCGAGGAATGCTCAGAAGTAAAAAGAAGATAGAAGATGATAGAAGAAGAAAAGAAGAAAATCTTGTTGGCATTTTAAGTCGGTAAAATACTTTGCGAAAAATTCCTGCTCGGGTGACCACGGAACCAAGGAATGTCACCCACAACTAGCAGATGACACGAACCGGGCTATTTTTGCGCGTTGACCAAGTGGGGGAGGTAGTTCTGGAGGTGGAGGTTCTAGATAAATTTTGCTCCCTGATCCACTGCAGGAAACCCCGTGCTGCAGCAACCCACCCAGGAAAACTATTCGAAAAGTTTCCTCTTTTAGTTGAGTAATTAAGTTTTGCTAACGCTTCGGCTGCTGGATATCTTTTTCCGGTCCACTCGGGAGGAGTTTCCTTTCCTCCCTGCTGGGTTGAAAAACCCGTCACTAACGGACCATCATCAGCTTCAGTAGCTCGAGAGTTGCTAACTTGTTGGAGACGGGGACAATCTCCGGGACGCCATCGCTAATTATTTCGCTTGTTTCGTCGCCGAGATGGCATAACAAAACAAATTATCAACTCTTTTTTCCTCTTTTTGTTGAGCTATTCTTGGTTGTTGCAAAAAATGAAACTAAAAATCCTTTGAACCACTGTTCACAGCTCGAGTCATTGAACCTTCGATCTACCCCAGCAAACAAACCACCAAATCCAGTCGACTCTTCAGCTCAACCCCAACGCTCAACCTGCATTACTAATTCTGCACACCGTCTTGCAACCGCCACAAAAAAAAAGTCGGAAAAATCAACCGAGACTCACCTGTTACAACCAATTTCTGTCCTCTTCCGCACGTACTGGATCTCCGGAGCTTCGGAAATCCTGGTCTAGCATTCCCGTCACGTGCCTTTCCACCTGCTTTGTGACAATATTTAATCTTGCCACTCCCGCGCCAAACTTCAGCCCCGTCCTCGAGGAATCGATTCTGGCCGCGCTTCTTCGCAAGTGAGCACCGAGCGGCTTGAGGATCGCTTCTTCTTGGTTAAGCCGGAGGGCTCGATGGCCGTTGAGCTGGACAATAAAAGTGTCAATCGATGAGGGGGGTTTCACGCTGGAGGACTTGGCGAGTTTTTTTGTGAAGTGTTGAGAAAAAAAAGTTAGTATTAGAATTTGTTGCAAGATTTTCCAAAAATGTTTTACCAGAAAATATATTACATTGTAAATTTTTCAAACATACAACTTTAAAGAAATTACAAATTCAAGAATTTAACAAATTTCTGGGACGACAAACCTTTAACGAAGGTAATTTAAATATTTTAAATGTTTTTTATGTTTACTTTTTAGTGAATATCTTGCAAATATTTTCAAGAAAATTCCTCAGCAAAAAAGAACGATGAAAAAAAATCTAGAGTTTAAAAAAATAACGGTTAAAAATTGTAGAAATGGTCAATTCTTTATGAATATAAGTTATAATTTATAATATTCCCATAAATTTACATAAACTTGCTCGTCTTCAAACAGTGCAAACCGCATTTATTTACAATTGTTTCACTTCAATCAACTAATGATGCGACACCCCCAACCACCATAAACCTTTCAAGTTTAATTTGCCCAAGACTGATGATGACTGCTGGCAATCAATAAACAATATCTCTGCCCAGCCCTGCAGTTATTGAACAAGTTGAAGTGAAGTGCAGTTTGTCTTGCACCACTGCAAATCAAGCTATTGAACGGTCTTATCCAACACTACGATTGGTTGGTTCCGTCGTCGCTCTTCAAAGCAGCTCCTCTGCAACCAATGAACCACCGCAATCCACAAATATACTGGAGCTTTGAATTCCTTTCGTCAGGACTTTGGACGACCATTTAGAGCTATGTTTTAGCTAGGTTCCGTCTAAATCTAGATTGGAATGGCAGCCAGTTTTGATTTATTCAAATTTCCAAGTTTCCAAATAAATATTTTCGATTACTTTTTTAAGATTGTACAAAATAGGTCATTCAATCCCAAAGGTCATTGCACCTTATATGTCATTCGAAAGAATTCCCTTTTTCTTCAAATAAGTTGTTTCAATTAATGTGTTGTAATATTAGCTATCCCAATCAACCTTTTGATGGTTTAGGTCATTCGACCGAAAATATCGTTTTACAAAACAGGTTGTTAGGACATTCAACAAAGGAACACGACTCTTCCAGAAGCTTCAAAAATGTCATTCCAACGAATCGGTCATTTGTCCGAAAATATCATTACATCAAAATGGTAACCGAAGCCTACATTTAATATGTTGATGAATAGGTCATTCCACAGAATAGGTCATTCAACCAAAAGAGGTTGTTCCAAATCATAGATTGTTTCAGAAAAAAATACTCAAGTCGCTTCATCGAATACCTTACAACACTGAAAAGCATTTTTTGCACTAAACAAGCTCGTTTCAATAAATAGGTCATTCCTCGAAATAGGTCATTGGGTCTGTCCAAAACCACCGTCCGCAACCCTACCGCACTAAACACAGCGTCGTTAGTGCGGAGCTTCATCCCGGTTCAAACTGTGAGTGTGTTAATTCCTTGGAGGGCACTTGGAGCGAAGAAACTTTTTCCCGTCCAATATTTATGTCATGCCCGTCCGTCTGGCAGAATGCGTCCCGGGGACTGTCTGTTCCGTCTGCGGTCTGCGGGAAGAACCCCAACGAGAAAACTGGAAGAATATTAATGCAGCACATCCCGGGTTTGTCGATAAATTGTTGAAGCGTCACCACCGGCAAAGTCGTCCAAACTCCCCCCCTTTCCCGAGAGTACCATCAATCTGGAACACTTCGCATAGTGTGTTTGGTATAGACGGGAAGACTGAAGGGTTGTTTACTCCTGCCACGGTCTGGAAGAACTCTTCTCGAGAAGAACTCCAGGTGATGGACGGTTAATGGAGTGCGTTACCTTGACCTGGATTTTTTCTTCTTCTCCATTTCGAACTGTTGAAGAAGCGGTGAAGGAGGGATATCGCTGCCCGGTAAAGGTCAATAGAGTCGTGATTGATGGGCAGCTGAGAGCTATTGATCTTATTTAATTATCTTCGTCTGATGGGGGAGTTGAAGATGCTGAGGACTATCTTTCCCAGCCATTAAACTGTAGAAAAAGTAACTGTTCGTAGATAACAACCTATTCAGAGAAATGCCCTGTTCGAAGAACTTACCTTTTCCGAGTAATGACCTACTGGGATGGTGTGATGCTTTCTCTAGCTGCTTAAGAACCTCAATCTCTACCGCTTGTCGAGGTTCAAGAAAATGATTTGACAGACGGGAAGTGATGACACTTCACTTTTTAAGGGTACAAGCGAAATTCTCCACGTTTTTCCCCAAATAAGTTATGCTTGGATTTTACGCTTTTGAATTGGTGGAATGACCTATGGGTAATTCTCCGCCAACTCACACAGCAGTTGCCCCGACCCCTCTTCGATTTGCGTGAAACTTTGTCCTAAGGGGTAACTTTTGTCCCTGATCACGAATCCGAGGTCCGTTTTTTGATATCTCGTGACGGAGGGGCGGTTCGACCCCTTCCATTTTTGAACATGTGAAAAAAGAGGTGTTTTTCAATAATTTGCAGCCTGAAACGGTGATGAGATAGAAATTTGGTGTCAAAGGGACTTTTGTGTAAAATTAGACGCCCGATTTGATGGCGTACTCAGAATTCCGAAAAAACGTATTTTTCATCGAAAAAAACACTAAAAATGTTTTTAAAATTCTCCCATTTTCCGTTACTCGACTGTAAAAATTTTTGGAACATGTCATTTTATGGGAAATTTAATTTACTTTTCGAATCTACATTGTCCCAGAAGGGTCATTTTTTCATTTAGAACAAAATTTTTCATTTAAAAATTTCGTGTTTTTTCTAACTTTGCAGGGTTATTTTTTAGAGTGTAACAATGTTCTACAAAGTTGTAAAGCAGACAATTACAAAAATTTTGATATATAGACATAAGGGGTTTGCTTATAAACATCACGAGTTATCGCGATTTTACGAAAAAAAGTTTTGAAAAAGTTGGTCGTCATCGATCATGGCCATTTATGGTCACCCGCGACAGACACGGACGACGAAACAAAGAGAAACGCAAAAAGTAACTTTTTCAAAACTTTTTTTCGTAAAATCGCGATAACTCGTGATGTTTATAAGCAAACCCCTTATGTCTATATATCAAAATTTTTGTAATTGTCTGCTCTACAACTTTGTAGAACATTGTTACACTCTAAAAAATAACCCTGCAAAGTTAGAAAAAACACAAAAATTTTAAAATGAAAAATTTTGTTCTAAATGAAAAAATGACCCTTCTGGGACAATGTAGATTCGAAAAGTACATTAAATTTCCCATAAAATGACATGTTCCAAAAATTTTTACAGTCGAGTAACGGAAAATGGGAGAATTTTTAAAACTTTTTAGTGTTTTTTTTCGATGAAAAATACGTTTTTTCGGAATTCTGAGTACGCCATCAAATCGGGCGTCTAATTTTACATAAAAGTCCCTTTGACACCAAATTTCTATCTCATCACCGTTTCAGGCTGCAAATTGTTGAAAAACACCTCTTTTTTCGCATGTTCAAAAATGGAAGGGGTCGTACCGCCCCTCCGTCACGAGATATCAAAAAACGGACCTCGGTTTCGTGATCAGGGACAAAAGTTACCCCTTAGGACAAAGTTTCACGCAAATCGAAGAGGGGTCGGGGCAACTTTTCCCGATTTCGTGTGAGTTGGTAGAGAATTACCCCTATAAATTAAAAAAAAAACCTTTTTGGTGCTGTGAACTATTCATCGATGGACCTGTTTAGTAGTAAGATAAAATATTTCAATGAATCAATGTATTAATCGATTATTTTGAAGTCCAATAATCAACCGACCCCGATTTGACTTTGCCCAGCCTGAATGACGGATTGAAAAGTCTTAAACCCAGGTCCTTGACGTGTGGGATTTATCGAACATCGAACCTATTCACGCTTTACTCTCGCTCGACCTCCCCCTCCAAGGATTCGTGAATATGCCGTGCTTCCGGAACGAACCGCTATTCAACTCAACGGGGTATTCCATCATCAGGATCTACTAGTGTACTGTTGCTCTCTTCATCGATTCAGTTCACCACGAACGCACCAACACATACAGAGGAGCATACACACACCTACATTAGGGTTCCCAGAATATGGGACTTTTTTTTTCAAAATCTCGCTCCACAAGCTGAGTTCTTTGACCTATTTTAGGACTCTGGGCCAAATATGAGCAAAATAGGTCATCATTTACCCATTGATACTTGGAGGTGAAGTTTGTATGGGAAAAATCGAAAAAATGTATAGAAAATCCAAATTTCTTACGGTTTGGTCTGCACGTTGCGCTACTTCCATCCAAATATTCCCAAAAATGAGATTCTTATTGAAAATTTAATGCTCTACAACTTTGTAGAAATTACCAAAGCTGTAAAACTCGATCCTGAAAAGTTATTAGCGATTTAAAAAAGTCATTTTTGTATGAAAAACACATAGACTAATAAAAGACTACACAGTGGGCTCTGAACCATGACTCAACCTTTTTATGACCCCTCGGCACGACCGGTTCACTGTCAAAAATGATAGATCGAAATGTCATCAACTGGCAGCTCTGACTTTGACATGACATTTCGCGCAATGTAATTGTTTATGTTTTTGTTTTGATTCAAACGGAACAAGTTCCGGATGAGGACGGTGATTACTAGAGTGAACCATCGTCCGGGGGAATCTCGAGGGTGGTCGAATTTCTAGCGATTCACATTCCGCGTGTCTGCTGAGAGATGGACGCGCCTACGCTAGAAGGTCATTCCGCGATTCGAATGGCAACTGGGCCTCACCATCGAGGGCAACAAGCAGCTCTCGATCGATTTCGGACTTTTAATCGTCATCCTCCCAGAAAACGATCATGTGAACACCGTCGGGTTTGCCAAGCAAAGCCGGCGTATCTAGACGCGGGCCGCCTCCGGTTAGTACCGCTAGGGCAAAACCGACCTCCTCCAACCCGTAATCTTCACCCTGAGAGGCTAGAAAGTCATTAGAGACGCTATCTAGACCTCGACGTACTGCACCTACTTTAAAAACCTCAACACGGCCAAGATCTTTGCCCTTAACTGCCAACTTGGCATTCCCAACCCCAGAGTTAACGTCGTCAAACAAAAATTCGTCCCCGAACCAGCTTCACCGACAAAGAGTACGACCTCCCCGGGCACCGATATGGGCGAGCTGTACGCGGGGGCAACAACTGGAACTGGCAACCAGGAAGCGAAACAACCCTCCGCTCAGATTGTCAGCAAGCAGGGGCAGGGCATTCCATCCTTGAAGTTACCAGCGGAGTTCAGCACAGTTTGTTCCAAAGGAAGTCCGGAACCGAAACCCGAAAAAAACGCGGTTACTTTATATCATATAGGTACTTGAGGGTTTATTTATGAAAGCTGTTTAAAAAAAAATCACAGTTCTTCTTGACAACTCCTCGTCCCTCTGGATGGTTTTCTTCAGCTCCAGAATGGCCTTCTTCAGCAGCTCCTTCTCGTAGGCGTTCACCTTGAGCTGACCAATTTTCTTCTCGAGATTGTGTTACCCAGGAGCAGCGGCGTGGAGAAGTAAGTGGCCGTTCATGGCACGGTACAGGGCGAGGGCAAAACTGGTCCGGCGTAGGCCATCGAGAGCGTGGCGGAACCGGCATCGGCCTCCTGAATATGTTCCGTCAGGGCGGCAATCTTATCCTGGGGAAGCTCTGGGATGCACTGAGATGATATTCTCGCCGGAGTGACCTCTAGTAAATCCCGCTCTTTCACCAAACAAATATTACTGCACAGCTGATTGACTTTTTCGCAGCCTGCTGCCTTGATTGCAAAGCAAAACAAAAACAAACAAGATGCACGCGTAAATCAGCACAAAACGAAATCGAAAAAGTCAGCGCTGCCAGGTCGATCTGTCATACGAGGGGCTAGCCGATGCGGTTCACCGTGGTACCCGCGGTTCACATCTTATGAGTCATACTTTTTGGAAAATTTTGTTCGGAGTGTTTAGTCTTTAATTAGTCTATGGAAAAACATGTTTTTCACCAACTTTAGGCTTGGGTATCAATGGGTAAATCTCATCCAATTTCGCTCAAAATTTTGCACAGATGCTTAAAATAACCCTGGGGGTCATTTTTCTGGGCACCCTAACCTACATGTACATGTACGGCTTGAATGGGTTTCAATTTGCGAAGTGATTTTTTTGTTCGATTGCGTCACCTCACCACTTCATCCACTTCAATTTTAAGCGATCAAACTGTGGTTTGGGGAGTGTTCAAAGATTACGTAATGTGGGAAATATATTTGTGTTAGTTATCTTTTATATGATTTACAGAAGATCTGCCAAGCATTTCCAAAGCGAGATATCTATATATATAAAAAATTTCGACGGTTTTGTTCGAACGCGCATCAGTTGATAACGGAAAGTCGGATCGGAGCGCTCTTTGCAGCGTTGGGTTCGTATAAGCCCAAGAAAGGTTCAAAAGCTAAAGAGTGACAACTTTGGCCACTCCGGAACCGATTCTGGAAGACCTGCAGATTGTATGGGAAATGTTGCGTAAAATCAAATTTTGATCACAGGAGGCTAAAAACGTCAAGAAGTGAAAAAATGACAAGACGAAGTTTGTCGGGATTAGCTTGTTAAATTATAAAACAGCAAAAAAAAAAACGTTATTCACGAATGCCCCCCAAAGTTACCTGGAAAAACTCGCACCTCTCACCACACTCTCAACACGTGTGTGGTGAACGCGTCGAGTTCACAAACGGAGAAAATCCCGGAAAAGCTCCTGCTCGGCCAGCGAACTCCGGAACATCCAAGTTGGAAACCCCCAACGAGGAAGGAGAAAAGGCAAATATTTGAATGGGAGTTAAATTTGCGTTTCTACGCCGCGCGCGCACTGAGATGATTGAAAGTTTTTTTTCTGCCCGAGATTTCCCAAGGTTTTCCCGCCGTCGTTGCGAATCGTTCTTTGTTGCATAGAACGCCTCCCTTAGGGGGGGCGTTTTTCGCGTTTTCCTAACGGCGGTGTACGTTTCATTTTTGCCCGGTGCTGTTCTGTGTTGGGTTTTCCTTTACCTTTCGGGGAATGTTAACTACAACGTACACACACACTGTGCTGTACACGATCTCTTGTGGCTCGGTTTGCAATCCATCAATGGGTTCGATGGAATTGGATGGTTTGTGGGCTCAAGCTGGAAGTTGTGATTTCGGGAAGTGCTTTTGGTGGAAAGTTCTTCAGCATTGTTGTGGCTTGAGAAGATGAAAGCGAAAAGAAAGCTTTTGAAAAGTTTTTCCCTAGGAAAGATAGTTTGAGCTTGTTTTTTTTTTTGAGTGGTTAGTTGGAATCAAATTTGACCGATTTAATTCTTATCTAAGAAATATTATTTATTTTTCTGTTATACTTCAGTTTTTGCATTTCTTACAAAAAAAAAAAAAAGATTAAGGATTTGATTTTGAAAAAACATGATTTTCTCAAAATGCTCAAGCAGTTTATACACAAGTTGATCATCATCGAATACAAAAATCTCATGTTTAATTTTTGTAAGTTCTATAGATATTCTCAGGAACTCACAGTCAAAAAATGTATCCATGAGGCTACAGAACGCTCGGTTTCTGATGCTGGAGCCATGTGTAATGGTGTACTTTTTAAGTACCGCTTTTTGTGTAAGAGTAGTTTATGAAACCACTATTGCAATAGTGTTCTTTTGTTCACCTTTTGTGTACTTAAAAACATTTGAAATGTCCAATTTTTACATTAAAATCGAACTTATAGTTTAAGAAATATCGTCAATTTAGAATTAAAAGTTTATTATGTAAATTGAGGAGTCTCATTTTCACAAATCTCGAAGATCGAAAATTTTAACCTAAACATGCATTTGAGCTATTTTATAGCTTTTAAAAAAATTCAAATAAAAAGTACACAGAATTATTTCCGTGTTTTTTTCCTTAAAAATTTCTAATTATAATCGCAACTATGCCGATGACCTGCTCGCAAAATTCTAATGAGCCTGATTATGGAAAAATATGCAAAATAGCTTCTTTTGACACATAGATTGCATGAACAAATTATCATTCAATTCAAAAAAATGAAAAGAAATTAGATTTATGAAAACGTGGAGAATGATCAGTTGACATTTTATTGGATTTTTTTTTACATTTGAAAAGTGTTGGAAATGTAGTATGTTTGAGGTCAAACTGTTTACAAGTGAAAACAAAAATAGTTTAAACATTTAAAGTTTATCTTTCTTTAAACATTATTTAAAAAAATCATGAATTAATAAAATGACCTTGAGCAAAACATATTCAGCCTATAATTGGTTTCAAGTGTTAAAGTTAAATTATAAATCTCAAACTTCATATAAATGTTAGGTAGTAACTTCAATTAGATTTTTCCTACAGGTTCTCTCACATCAATATTTTTTGTTTGGGTTGTTCAAATCATATCGTATACTTTCATTTATACATACATATATTTTTATTTTTGAGTAAGGTGAATAAAACAATTTCACTAAATTCATTCAAATGTGATTTTTTTTAAATATTATACAGTGTTTGTCAGTTTTACCATTGAAGTTTTCCTAATATAAAATTCCCACTGTTTACATAGAGTTGTTTAAGCTATTATTGTTTTTTTTATTCATATTTTTTTATTTATTCTCATAGAAAGATTAGATTAGATAATTCTTTATTTTTTCTCATTCTAATGTATTGAAATCATTTTCTCGTGATGCTAGAACCAATTTTTGTATCAATTCCAGTAGGATTTTAAAATATTTTGATTGTATTTCGCATTTTTTTTTTTCATTTCGACGTCGTCGTGCTATCTTGTCGCACCCGCCATTTCGACGTTCCGAGAAAAACGCGTTTTAATGTTTGACCTTGAATACACGAAAAGTAGAGCACGCAATGTAAACAATAACAAACACGTTTTGTTTGGCTGACCATTCTGGGCATTGTCCCGAAGTTTGGTTGTATCTGGTTGCTGGAGTCCCGAGTTATAATTACAAATGTTTACGGTAGTCTAGCTTGTACGTGCGACAAACGCATCCTGACTTTCCTGGCCTGAAATCCCTTTGGCCTTATGTCGCACTTACATCAATTTTCATGGAGCGACAAGATAGCACGACAAGATTGAAACTACTTTCATATGTAAAGTGACAAAAATGCACGGAGTTTTTTCGGTTTTTGGTGAATATCTCAGGATTGAAATCGAATTTTGGGGATCTGTGAAGGTCAAAAGGTGAGGCATTGTGAGCTGCACAAAATAGCGTTCTTAACTCAATTTGACCCAAAATGCACGTACGACAAGTTAGCACGATGGCGACGATTTCGCAAAAAAAAACTGCTGTTAGGGTGATTCTAGTTACATTATGTATATTGTGTTTGAAAACACCTTGATTTTTTTATTTTGCATAGAAAGTTGTCTAAACTCATCGCTGTCGTGCTATGTTGTCGCACGTGTATTTTAGGCCAAGTTGAGTGAAGAACGCCATTTTGTGCAATTTACAACACATAAAAAAATTATGGTAATATTCATCAGGAATTGATGACAGACAGACAGATTTTGTGTCGAAAAAAATGTGTAATATTATATCAGAAAATGATGAATTCAGTTTCTGATGAATGATGCATGAACAAATTATCATTCAATTCAAAAAAATTAAAAGAAAATTAGATTTACATCAGGTTCACATTTTTACACATGTTTTAGGTAATATTATTCAAAAACCCGATTTAATCCCACCTGGGGTGAGATAGAGCCTTTCTTACTAAAGAATATAACAATAGTAGAACTTTTTTCAATTTAAACATCGACTTTGTTTATTTATAACGTCAGCACAAAAGAAAGTCTTATGATGAAAGCAAAATATTATAAATGATATGATTTCCAAAAGAAATAAAAAACGCAATTTTCACCAAAAGAATATTTTCAATCGTACAATATGTTTGTACGTTTGTAATCAAACAAGCGTTTATGACAAACGCGATCATAGCAAGCTTCCCATGCGCCAATGGCAACGCACACCGCGGTTTTGGTTTTTTAGCTTCGGTGAACCGCGTGTGCCGCACGGTGCAGGGAAGCTAGCCATTCAGCTTCTAGGAAGTGACAGAGTCAGAGATAGCTATATTCAACAACCGCACCACTACACACTCAATCGCGAGAACCTTAGGTAGAAAGCCATTGGCGTCGCCAGCATTTTTTGACGATTTTTCCGATTAAAATTCATGCTGAATCGACATATTTACGAAGCTGGAAATGACGTCCAGCCTTGGATATTTCGAAATTTGCGCGGCAACTCGCACAGGTTCAGCACACTAGCTTTCATCTGCATTCAGAAGAATCGAAATCGGATATATGGGAGCTGAGAACGGCGCGACACAAAATTTGCAAAATTTTACCACATACGAACATCACTCGACCTCCACGGAATTTATTTTCTCAAAATTCGAGGGTTTGAGATAGACGAGTTCTGTCAAGGTGAATCGATAGAGCATCGTAAATCAATGCAGTGTGGTTTTTTGACGATTTTTCCGATGAAAATTCATGCTGAATCGACATATTTACGAAGCTGGAAATGACGTCCAGCCTTAAAGTAAAACCTATACCTTTCTTTAGTAAGAAAGGCAAAAGAGGTAATATTCAACCTACCAAATTTTCAACATTCCAAAATTCAACTTTTTTTGGCTGTGGAAGCCTTTTGACCACAATTCCCAAAATTCGATTTCAATCTTGAGATATTCAATAAAAACGGTAAAAACTCCGTGAATTGTTGCCAGTTTCCTTAAGAAAGAAGATTTAATCTTGTCCTGTTATCTTGACACAAGGGATTTCAAGTCAGAACGCATTTGACACACGTACATGCTACTGTAAACATTTATAATTATAACTCGGGACTCCGGCAACCAAACTTCTTGACAATGCACATTATAGTTAAGGGGGGGGGGGGGAAATAATCTCACCCCCGACCCAATGTCACCCCTGATTACGGTATCAACAAAATAAATTTAAAAACATTTGGTTGTATCATTGCTGAGATATAGTTATTTGAAATTATTTGAAATGATCAGAATGTTTGACAGATCGCTTTGCCCATTGCATCATTTCAGCTCAAATTGTCTGTTACACACTTTTATCATAAAATACCTTTTTAAAACTTTCAGGAATAAATGGAAATTTAATTAATTTAATTAGATTCAATTTTTCTTGTAAAATGCAATTTCAAGATTTTCTACATGTTTGTAACCCCTTAAGCTCTAAAAGAAAACCGACCTAAAACTGAAAAGAAACCCGATACCGATCCAAATTCAATCGAAATTTTCCAACACCCAGCAGCAGGGCTACATCCCATAGCAATCAGCCACGCCATCTTCGTCCCCCAACGGTCTCATCAGCGCGCCAGTCTCATTTTCGATTGATCTTTGCTGCAAAGCTTCTCTCCACTGATCATCACTGAGAATTGTGCGCAAGGAATTTGGTCCCTCTCTGGGGTCGCATTAGTCATCACGGTCGCTTTGAAGTGGACTTTTGTGTTCAGTGATGGACATTTTAGAAAATTTGGGACACTTTGTAATATTTTGAAAATTTAAACAATTTAGTTATTTCTCAATTAAAATTCATTTGAAAAAAATAATAATTTTGATTATTTGGCATCACTGTCCATCAATGTGGAAATCTTCCTCACCACGGAGAAAAGAACCAACCACAAATGATATTTGGCCTATTGCCATCATTATCCGGTCCGTAATCGAGTCGAGTTCGGCTAGCAGTTCATTTTCCAATCCCGAGACTCCGAAACTCAGCTCAGGCACCTCTCCAGTATCATCATCAGCGACATCAATTTCCTCCTCGCCTCGCCACCACCCACTTCCACCCACATCAGTGGGGTGGTAAAATAAATGCGAGAACAAAGGTAAACAAATCGAACCAAATTATTCGATTCTCGATTCTTCTGTTTTCTCCCCGCCGCCACTGCTGGATCCTCTCTGAGGTGGGTGGTTGGGCTCTCAGATGTCGGGATTCGGTGGGAGATTACTTTTTCATTTACCTGCCCTGAATCAACACGATTATCGGTCTGACGTCGATCCGCCAACCCACCGACACCCACAACACTCTGGCAGTGGTGAAAGTCATTTTTCCGGGCTGTCGGATTATTACGTGAATTATTCATTCATTCGTTCGAGGAGCTGTGTGGCTGTGGCTGCTGATTACCGCCGGGTCATCGATAGTGTTTGCTTTTGGAGCTGCTGCTGCTGCTCGGGAAATTGTGATTGATTTGTAGTCTTTTGGTTGAATGAGTGGCAAAGTTCGACTGCTGGTGTGGGTGTTTGTTATTCAAAGCAGGGCACTTAATCAGAGCGAGAGGAGCTAATCTTTAGGAAGTGAGCCAACTGTTGCTTGTTTTGATCTGGTGGTGGTTTTACAGTTGTTTATGATTTTGAAATTTGAATTCGTGCTGAAAATCATGACATTGATTAATTTTAATATTTGAGTTGTTTGAGTCTTCAGTTTTGATATTGAGAGTCTTCAGTTTCGTTAAGGTATGATAGAATTGAGCTCCATGATCTCGCTCCAATCGACAGATTTGCAGTTTAGTGAATTCCCTGCCAATAAATAAAACTGTAAATTTTGGATATAAATTTACTAGCACAAATAAACGCGCCAATGCTTCAGATGATGCCATACCATTTATACTCAAAATTTTTACAATTTTATTTACTGGCAAGGCATTCACTAAAATTCAATTCTGTTGATTGGAGCGAATTCATGGAGCTCAAATCTATCATACCTTTACGAAGCAGATGCGTTTACTGACATCAACTTTAAAAATATTAAGCTGCGTTATGTTACAAAAAATATATCTAACCAAAAATGTCTTTCTTCCCCTTCCAGCACCGCTTCCGCAGCGTCAGCATCCTGGCGCTAGCCCTGGGCAGCATCCTGCACGTGCGGCTCTCGCTGCCGCGGCCCGCCGTCCTATTCTCCGCGGCGGACAACCCCACGGCCAAGACCGGTTCCGCGTGGACCCGGTTTCTGACCTTCTCGTACCTGCCCGTGTTCAACTTCCGGCTGCTGCTGTTTCCGGACGTGCTCAGCTTCGACTGGGGCATGGAGGCGATCCCGCGGATAAACAGCCTGTTTGACGCGAAGAACCTGGCCACGGTTGGGTTCTACGGGGCGTTGGGCGCTGCGGTTTGGGTTCAGGGCCGGACCCTGGTGCGGCAGAGCGTACCCAGTGTAAATAGTAGCTTCGGTAGGCGGCTAGCTAGTAAACTTGCGCTGGCTCGGGTTGGACAGCAGGACTACAGTGAGTTGGGAGATTCGACGACCTGCGGGTCGTGCAAGCACGAGTACGTTGGGTTGCGTCACACGAGCCAGTGCCGGGCCGTGCACAACAACAACAGCATGTCGTCGATCGTGTGCGGATGTCCGTACCTGTCGCTCTCACCTACGGCCTTGTCCAGCTATCTGGACGAG
The DNA here is from genome assembly GCF_016801865.2 of Culex pipiens pallens. NCBI lineage: Eukaryota > Metazoa > Arthropoda > Insecta > Diptera > Culicidae > Culex > Culex pipiens. Next base: position 33,210,705 of record NC_068938.1, on the reverse strand, counting down.
AAGGTCTCCTCCAGCGGCTACGGTTGGCACAAGCGGAACTGCTGGAACCGCGGCTTCAGCAGTGACCACCTGCCCCTCTCGACGGACAGTTCCTCCTCGAGGACTTCCTCGTCCTCTTCCTCGTCCTGTTCCTCCTCTTCTTCCTCCTCGGCGTCTTCCGTGTCGTCCCTGTCGGACGAACCTGCCGGCGCCACCAGCAGCCCACTCAGCTCTTCCGCGGCCATCCTGGTCTCCATTTCCCTGCTGACCCTGCCCTTCCTTCCCGCCTCCAACCTCCTGTTCTACGTGGGGTTCGTCGTAGCCGAACGGATCCTGTACCTCCCAAGTGTCGGCTACTGTCTGCTGATTGGCCTCGGCCTGGGCAAACTCATCGACGGCCAGCGAAGTCCGGCGTCAATCTCCACCGGAGGCTCCCGGCGAGCGAAGAGTAGCAAAAGTGACAGTTCTAGTTTTAAGTACCGTGTCGGCAGTTCGGCGGCCAGTGTTGCCAGTTGTGCGGGTCAAAGTGCAAAGCATCACAAAGCGGCGAGCTTCGCCGGGCTGAGGAAAAGTGCCAATAGCCATCATTGCAGTAGTAGCAGTAGCAGTAGTAATAATAGTAGCAGTGCAAATAGTAGTCATATTAGTGTCAGGGGGGGTGATAGTGATAGTTATCAGCGGCGTAAGCGACAAATCATTCTGGTTGCGTTCGGGGCGTTGCTGCTCGCGTACTGCGGGAAAACGTGGAGCCGCAACCTGGACTGGGCGGACGAGGAGAGTCTGTTCCGGAGTGCGATTGGCGTGAATCCACCGAAAGGTAAGCTAAACAATGTACTCTGATGTTTTACAGAGATTGAGATTATCTTTGTATTTCCTAGAAACTCGAAGAAAGAAATAGTTTTTGCTCAGGTGAAGAAAACCTAAATTTACATGAAATCGACGCTGTCGTGCTATCCTGTCGCACCCGCCATTTCGACGTTCCGAGAAAACGCGTTTTAATGTTTGACCTTGAATAAACAAAAACAAGAGCACACAATGTAAACAATAACAAACACGTTTTGTTTGGCTGACAGTTTTGATCATTGTTTCGAAGTTTGGTTGAATTTGGTTGCCGAAGTCCCGAGTTATACTTACAAATGTTTACGGTTGTCGGACTTGTACCGCAGGGCTGCGGAGTCGGGTCATATTTCAAGCGACTCCGACTCCGACTCCGGCTTTCTGAGTTTAGCCGACTCCGACTCCGGCTCCGGCTTTCAGCTCCAACCGACTCCGACTCCGACTCCAACTCCGGCCTACCAACTCTAGCCGACTCCGACTCCAGATTTCAACAAATCTTTGGCTCCAACTCCGACTCCGACTCCACATATTTTTAAATTTTTCAAAAATTGGTTAGCTATTATTTTGAGAAAAAAAACTATAAATAGGATAATTTCATTACTCTCCAAGTGTCAAGTTTTTCTCAAGGAAAATAAGTTCGAATCACAAAACGGAAACAAAAATTTCTAGGTTACAAGTTTTATACGTTATTAAAATAGAAATTAAAAAAATCCTGGTTTGAAGGCATTTTTAGAAGATAATTTTGTAAGTATACATAATGATTTATTAACATAACCTCAAATTTACATTTAATTTGTTAAAAACTAATAAGGCCGTTGCAAATATTTTTCAAAATTCATGTCGTCCCCCCCCCCCCCCTTCAAAGTGGGTCCGAAAAATCGGGGGGCAAAAAAAATAAATTTTCGTCAATACTTAGGTATTTTGGAAACTAATGATTGCAAAACAACTGGGCAGGTGTAAAATGCATTTTTAAACACTTTGTTCATTCAAATGTTAAAATCATGACTCGTCAACTCAATTTTTAAACTTTTTTATTTTTTTGCCCCCCCCCCCCTCGACTTTGGTCAGAGTCGAGGGACATAAACTTCAAAAAATATTTGCAACGGCTTAAATTTAAATATTTAATTGCTATTTTTTAATTAATCATTAAAAGTACCCTAGCCTAAATGATCGATTTACATATAAATTCAATTTGCTCAGAAGCACAGTGCCTCTCAAAGTCACCTTGGTTTTTTCAATATAATTATTTCAAACGAAACTTTTTTTTTTAAAGCTCCATTGATTTTGATTAAAGACGTACATGGACATCACGCCATGGCTGAATGAGATTATTATTGCAAATCAATGTACCAGAAAAATTTCTTCGTGGAAAGGACGCTTAAGGGGTCCTTTCCAAATATGCTTGACCTAAAAAATATTTACCCAGGGATTTTTCTATTCATTTTAATTTCAATATTTCGATATATTTTAAAGGAGGCGCGCGATACTTCTTGAATCTTCACCACATACGAAGCTTTATGAATGATCGTGCGCCTCCGGGCAAATATTTTCTAGGTCACAGATATTTCAAAAGCACCCCTTAAGCTACCTTTCCAAGAAGATTTTTTTGACGATGACGGAAGGTGATTATCATTGCAAATCAATGTACCGATTTTGCTATTATAATCACCTTCCGTCATTTTTGCGTGGGACATTTCTCGGATTAGTTTTCAAAAGGACGCAAGAGCCATTGACAAACTAAGCCCTTTTTGCATCGGTACTCGACCTACTTACGAAAAACCAATTTCAAAAATGCTTGAGATTGTTCATCTACACGTCCTTCAAGTGCCCTAAACTTAAAACAAATGAAATATTGGTTCAATTTGGAGAAAAACGAAAATTAGTACCGGAGGTCACGGTGGCTCTTACGGCTTTTTGAAAACTCAACCGAGATTTCCATTATGAAAAAAATCTTACCGGTTGAAGAATGTTAAATTAAAATCCAATCATTTTTATTATAATTTTTTTTTTATTATGTCCTTTGGAACTGAAATCTTGAGATTCGTTCAACGATAATTTGCAATGATATCAAAATAGTTTGCCCAAGGATCGACACTTTCAGATTTCAGTAGAGAAATAGTGAACAATAAAATAATCGATAGTTAAATATATCGATATTCAATGATTATTTCAAAATTAGTTGCAACTTTTTTTGAATTTTTTTGTCAATTTCAAATATTTTTAACGTGACACTTCGATTTTTATACTTAGTTATAAACAAAATGGGAGTTCCACATAGTAGATTGCATGTGGAGTTCCACATAGTAGATTGTTATAATCGTTGATTATGTGATGGAAGGGTTATACTCTCAGCGAGTTTTTTTTTTTCAGATTTCAAAAAACACTGATTATTTTTTTAATCTTTTTATGTACCTCTTATTTTTTTCCTGAAAAATAATTTACATGAAACCTCCAAGACATTCACTTTCGGGGTAAAAAAGACTGTGAGTGTACTTTTTTCAGAATGAACTGGATTAAATTTGGTCAAATTTGAATTTTAAAGGTACATAAATAAAGGCAAAAGAATGCAGTCAAGAATCAATCAATTTTTTCTGAATACAAAACCAATATTGTCTATTAGTTTTTATAGTTATGATACTAAATACTCAGGTTAGAGAGGATTAAAAGGTTATACTTTAGTGATCATAGCGAAATAAAACAATTAGAGCATTCCAATCAGAAAAAAAATGCTTCAAAAAAATAATGGCATCTGATAATTCTCTTTAAAAAACGAAAAAAGTGGCAACGCAGTGCATGCGACTTAAAAACAATTAAAATTATAAGAAGTTTTGTGAATTAACCTGCATTGTAATAAATTATGAACAATAATAAAAATGATATTATTTGTTGAATTTTAGATAACTCCGACTCTGACTCCGACTCCGGGTTATCTAAAATTGTCGGCTCCGACTCCGACTCCGACTCCAGCTCATAAAATTTTGCCGACTCCGACTCCGACTCCAGCTGTTCGAGTTTTGACGACTCCGACTCCGACTCCGACTCCGGGTCCCCAAAAAGACCCGACTCCACTGACTCCGGCTCCGACTCCGACTCCACAGCCCTGCTTGTACGTATGTCAAGCGCGTTCTGACCCAAAATCCCTTTGCCCAGTTGTCGCAGATACATCATTTTTCTGGGTGTTTGATGACAGCACGACAAGATTAAAACTTCTTTCATATGAAAAGTAACAACAACGCACGGAGTTTTTTTTTCGGTTTTTATTGAATATCTCAGAATGGAAATCAAATTTTGGTGATCTGTAAAGGTCAAAAGGTGAGGCATGTGAGCTGCACAAAATGACGTTCTAAACTCAATTTGGCCCAAAATGCTCAAATGCAATGAAATGTAATTATGATCAGCAACAAAGTGTGCATTTTAAACCAGCTCAATCCAAACGCCGGTAAAAAAATAATTACCATAAGTAATCAGAAGGCAAACGCTTTCTGATTATTCAAAGTGAGTGCAAATAACGATTACCGAGTAACCTAGAGACCCAGTAAATCCAGGCGGCTGGCAGTAATTCCCGATCCCGTGTGGGTTGCCCAGGTGATACGACTGTGCCGGGATGAGTCCCCTTTGGAGGCCATCGCCATGGTTGCTCTCTGCCTTACTTTTTACTGCAACCGAGAGTACGACCAAGTACCAACCAGTAATGCAGCTTCCATGAAGAGGGGGTGGAAAGCGGGTGGTCGGCTGACTGTGGGTGATAAAGCCTTTCATTTTTCACACTCTCTGTCTCGGCACAGGCTCTTGCTCGTTTGAATGCCGCCCTCGAGCGCTGTTTGGAAAATAAAGATAAGAGATGTTTACACGAGCCCCGCGCCCCCACCACCAACCGTCAATGAATGGGAGCTTTTTCATGCAGCCTGTGGCTTGAAGAGGGCTGGTGTGATGACTGCAGAGTAAAAGGGTGACCAAAGAAAACAGTTTTTGTATAAGGTCTTTGAAGTAGCAATTACTATTTATTAAAAAATAATTAGTACTTTCCACAGATTTGTATTCAAAAAAAGTTTGTTAATTTTACTCTTGTTCTTTTCCGATTATGTCCTTAAAAAAAATGCGAAATATCTTTCAATTCTTCATAGGTCACCCCTTTTTTTCCTTCGGATGTGCCGTCATAAACTTGACTTTAATGCGTCCCTTATGACTGTCAGAGGCCGATTTCAGCCTGTTTCTTCCTGGTTTGATATCAAAAGCCCAAATCAGCAGCAGAAGCATTGAAAGAAGCACACACTCACACACGTCGTGAGGACATCTTTCTGCATGAGCGGAGATAAATCAAAACGATTCCGGGGTCGAGATAACAAAGCGAGATAGAGAGAGAGAGCAACTGACAGATTCATACATTCAACAGGACGCCGAAGGACATTCTTCACATGTGGATCTGGAGGGGAGAGGGGGTTTAGGATCCCCCCAGGGACGTCATATCAAAGGAGAAATGTGTCTCATTAAACAACTGTCACGCTGTCACAAATTTTGATTAATCTCCCTAACCGGAGCAGATTTTGTGCGTCTCCCCGGAAGACGGAAGGAATTTTTGACGGGGTTGCCTCAAGGGACCCAATTTGGGCCCGGACTAGGCGCTAACGAGTAAATTGACAGCCAATAATGGGGAGGGAACTTTAAAGCTGTAAAACAAATACTTGAAAAAATCGAAAAAAAAATGTAAAACACGAATTAAATCATACAAAAATCATAGTGTGTGAAGAAATAACGGTGCCCTATGGAGACCGCCATAAAAATTAATAAAACTAAATGTTTAATAAACCATTTCCTATCCCATAAAGGCGAATTAATTGTTTAATGTTTCAATAACACTACAAAAACTGGCTACTGAAGACTGACCAGACTAGCCCCGCCACACGTGACGGCTAGTGACACCATAATCTTTACGAGCCCATTATACGGCCCTGCTGCTGGCTGGGTCAAACCGCCGTTTTGGGGCCACTATCAGGCACCGCCATAGCTGGCCACTACTTGCTGGCGATGTGGGGTGGTTGGTGGCTTTTGGAGAGCATAACAACATGCATGCTAGACGGTTTTGAACGGCGATGGCTGAAGCCCCTTTGTTGGAAGGGAGAAGGAAGTTTGATGGTTTCAGGGAAAAGTGATGGCTATTGGTGGGAAAGCGCTTTGGTTTTCGTTGAATCAAGTTGTTAGGATAATTAAATTAACAACTTTTTTTTAATTTGACTTCTTTTCCTATACATAACAATCTTCATAACCAAAATACAGATCTAGTATCTACTTTCCTTTTTTTTAAGTGAGATTTTTCGTATTAAAATGGATTTAATTTATTTAATTCTATTTCAATATAATCCAAACTATGGCAATTTACAAAAAATAAACATGATAATTTTATAAGAAAATCAGATTATTTAAAAAAAAACATTTGACACATTAACCCAACAACTGCATTGAAACTCTCGAGTTTTTTTTTATTTTTGAAAAGGTCCAATAAACCAAATTATCAGTTTTTGCTTTTTGGGTGTTTTTTAATACCCCTGACTCTAGGCGGTTTCAAAAACATCCAAAAAGCAAAAACTGGAAATATGGCTTATTGGGCATTTTCAAAAAAAAAATCTCCAAACCTGCTCAATTCATACTGAAAATTAGAGAAAATGTCAATTTTTTTCTCTTTTTTGTTATTTAATTTCTATGTATAGTTTAAATTTGAGTGAAAATTGCAAGCATGATCTTTTCATAATTTTTAAATTGAAACATTATGTTTTGTGTTATACGTAATTTGACATGATTTGCATGATTTCGGAAAGAATAATAGTTATACAGGGGTTCAGATAGTTGAAAAGAATTCAACAAAACAATTGTTGTTACTTAGAAATGTTTTTACAAATATTAAATGCTTGCCAACTTAAAGCATTTGTAGGAAATGTAACACTCAAAAGCAAAAACATGGAAGAAGTAATACATTACCAAAAAGAAGGGTGCTAAGTGAATTAAACATTAAGATTTTTTTTTTAATTTTGTCTTTTATTTTTTTAAATTGAACATTGTCCATTAGGGTGACAAAACAAATAAAATTTTGGAATATCGTAAGAGATACCCCATGACTCGATTCTTTAGGTAAAAATAAGTAACTGTGCCCATTTTGAGCCAAATCGGTTGAGAGTTAAGGGTCGTTTTTTATCGTTGAAGTTTGTATGAGAAAATGTATAGGGAAAAGCAATTGTCGATCTCACTAGGTTTTTTGGCCAAATTTTCCCTAGTTTTTGTTTAATTGCATTTGAAGAACCTTCTGTTACCAAGCGGTTAATGAAAAGGAAATAGTTGCAAGCAGGGCTGTGGAGTCGGAGTCGGAGTCGGAGCCGGAGTCGGTGGAGTCGGGTCTTTTTGGGGACCTGGAGTCGGAGTCGGAGTCGGAGTCGTCAAAACTCGAATAGCTGGAGTCGGAGTCGGAGTCGGAGCTGGCTAAATTTTATGAGCTGGAGTCGGAGTCGGAGCCGGAGTCGTAAATTTCTGATAGACCCGGAGTCGGAGCTGGAGTCGGAGTTATCAATATATTTTATATAATTTATGAACTTATTTATTGTTCAATATTTGTTATAATTCCGGTTAATTACCATTTTTTTAAATTTATTTATTGAATCGCGTGCACTGCGTTAACATTTTTTTAGTCAATTTATTTTTTGGATCAAGATAATTATCAGATGTCATGTTGTTTTCGAAGCATTTTTATTGTGATTGGAAAGTTCTTATTGTGTTATTTCACTAAGATCACAGCTTGATAATCTGTTAATCCTCTCTTGTCAATGTTTGTATACACTAAACTATATATAACTCATACAATGGTAAACAATTGTGGCTGTGTAGTCAAAAAATTAAAACATATTTAAATAATTCTTTACTGTCTCTTTTTGCTTGTATTTACAGTATTTAAAAAAAGTATTTACAGTATGTAAAAAAAGTATTCACACCCCTTGGGCACTATGCACATTTTGTGATGGAACATGTAAACAATTTAAAATTTTACAGAAACCTAGTACTACGTTTTGTTCAGAAACTCATGCCAGCAAAAAAGTTTGTACACCTTTCAAAAAATTAACATAAATAAAGTTATTTGTTGACAAATCACCATAAATCCAGTCTCCCAACTCCAAATAGGCATCCTTGACTGATTAAAAAAATAATTTGGATTGAATATAAAGTTTACTAACTACTTAGAATAAAAGTTTATATAACTGTGGAAATTCTATATAAAACTTATCTAAACTTAATTTTGCAAACTTTTGATTCAACTAAATGTATATATATTACCATAGAATTTCTAAGATTTTAAGTAGATTCTTTTTTTATAGAAACATTTTTTGCTCCGACTTTTTTATGGAAATTGTCATAACTCTGAAAAGAAAACAGTTAGAGTCCCACTTTTTGCATTAGGTCTTGTAGAAATGTTATGCAAAGTTAACAAGATTTTCAACAAGTTTTTTTTTGGCTTTTTGAAGAAACTATTGAAACAATCAGATCAGTTTAGGTCTTGTTAACTTTGCATAACTTTTCTACAGGACTTAATACAAAAAGTGGGACTCTAACTGTTTTCTATTCAGAATTATGACAATTTCAGTAAAAAAGTCGAAGCAAAAAATGTTTGCGTGTAGTGGATCCTTAAATAATATCTTTGAACAAGTCTATTTTTTTTAAACACCTTAAATCGGGGTGATTTAATTGCTGTAATTTTAATTTATTTTTAAAATTTTAGAATTTTCTCATTATTTATATGTTTAAAGTGTGTACTGGGCTGGATCATACAATTTCCATGTACGTCCTCTGAAATAAATTCAAAAGAGCTTTAAAAAATAGTGACTTTGAAAATTGTCTATTTCAAAACCAGGGTATCTTTGATAGTTACTGTGTTTCTTCAAAATTTCAGCCTAAAATTATGCAAATTGATTTTATATGTCAATTCGATCATGAAGGCTAACTTTCTTTTAATATTTCATTAAAAAAAAGTACAATTAAAAATTAGTTAGCTAGCATATAAATTTAAAAAAACTCAAAGTAAATTTAAAGTAATTAAATAAAAAGTTCCAATTTTTCAAACAACTAAATTTAAATTTATGTAGAAAATTGTTGTGCTGAAAATGCGTTTAAATCTGAAGATATTTATGGTTTTTGTTTATATAACGCTGAAAACATGTAACATAGAACAACGAACACTTATCTACCAAGCTTAGTATGGTTCCATACTGTTTGTATAAATAATTCGTATTTATAATTTTGCGAAACACCCCGAACATAAATGTCACCCCGGTTGACAGTATTCGCGCAAGTGTGAACTGATGTGATGTGATTAATTCAAATTTTTAAAATATTTTAAATAAAGATTAGGTGTCGGAGTCGGAGTCGGAGCCGGAGTCAACAATTTGTGGAAAGCTGGAGTCGGAGTCGGAGTCGGCTAGAGTTGGAAGGCCGGAGTCGGAGTCGGAGCCGGAGTCATCAATTTGTGGAAAGCCGGAGCCGGAGTCGGAGTCGGAGTCGGCTTAACTCAGAAAGCCGGAGTCGGAGTCGGAGTCGGAGTCGCTTGAAATATGACCCGACTCCGCAGCCCTGGTTGCAAGGAACACCAAATCTCTATGAACCAGCCATTCACACAAGTTGTAAAATTGTTATTTTGGTAAATAAAATGAATTGAATTGAATTGAAAAGCAATTATTTCAAAATTCCACCAAAAGGTGCTGTTAAATGTGTTGGATGATTGTCAAGTGTAAGAATTTTATGTAAAATTGTATGACAAACAACAATATCAAAAACCGCAAAACGATCCGAGTTAAACTTGACGAGTTATTAGCGATTTAAAGAAGACGTTTTCGTATGAAAGGATTTTTTTTGCACCAGCTTCAACGATAAAAAGCGACCCTTAACCCTTTACCGATTTCGCTCAAAATTTTCACATTACTTATTTTTGCCTAAGGAATCGAATCAGGGGGTATCCCGGAGGTCGATTTTGTTTATTGTCACCCTATTGTCCATATATTGCCTTTGTCAATAAATGCACACAAAATGAACATGTGAATATTCAGAAATCTGTTTCTCGAAAAAGGAGTTTTCTGATCGATTTGGTGTCTTCGGCAAAGTTTTAGGTGTTGATTAAGACTTTTCTTACTTTTAATTTTTTTTATCATCAAAAAATGTCCCAAAACTATTTTTTTTTAAATTATGGTATATTTTAATGGAAAACAAAATCAATTTTTTAGCTTGAGTTTTGGATGGTGCAAAATCTGGTAGTGGAGTCCTTATTTTAAAAAAAAAATATGTTTTTGATAATGTTTCAAAGAACAAAAACACTAATTATTAAAAATTTTAAATTTAAAGCCTGATACAATAAATAAATAAATAAACAAGTAATAAATATTTGTGAAGCATTGATAGAATTTCTTAATTTTTGATTTTTAAAATGATTTTCATAACTATTTTTTTATATTTTTTTTTGTTTCAATCACTTAACACTTCCAAAACTAGAAAAAGAGTGCATTTTAAATATATTTTTTGCAATTCCCCTGTAAAACTGTCAACTTTTCCTGTCCTTCTGGAGAAACGAAACGGCCTACTTTTCCCTACCAAAAATAACAGAAAGGAAAATTAATACCTTTCAATACCAGTGCTGAAAAGTTCTACTTTTCAGCACTGAAATGGGTGCTGAAAAGTTGAACTTTTCAACACTATTATCGAAAAGTAACATTTTTAAATATTTTTTTGTTATACGGTGAATTTACTAAACACATGAATGTTTGACATAAAATTCCATTTAAGAAGCGTTTTTCGGAATTGCAAAAAATTTTGTAAGCAACTCGTTGCAAAACTTGATTTTTTCAGCACTCGTCGTATTTATCCAACTCGGTAAACCTCGTTGGATAAATGTACGACTCGTGCTGAAAAAATCTTCTTTTTGCAACTTGTTGCATAAACTACTATTTGTAAATCCGTCGTGAAACTACAGTACTTGTGCGCTAACTGGGCTGTAGCCCACTTAAAATGTAGTCTAACGTCAAAAAACAAAACAAGCCAAAATGGCCGACGGGTTAAAAGATGCAAAAATCGCGTGTAATAAATATTTAAAAAAAAATTTGTGAAATTTCCCAAAATAAAGGAAAAATTAAACATTAGCTCTGGACACAAATATAAGTAACTTTTATTTTTATATTTTATTAAAACCCCATAATGCATTGGTGGCCCCTAGGCTTTTTTTGATCCACCTAGTTGACGAGCAGCCTTCGGTAACTGGGCTACGTTCTCAGCCCTGTACTTACTTTTTCTGTCATTCTCGAACGACGATAGGGCCTGCTTTTCTGTACCAAAGATAACGGAATCGAAAAGTAATACCTTTCGATACAAGTACTAAAAAGTTATACTTTTAAGCACTGAAATGGATGCTGTAAGTTGAAGTTGAAAAAAATGGATGTTGTTCGGAATTGCAAAAAAATGTTGTTTGCAACTTGTAGCAAAACAATATTTTTTTAACTCGTCATATTTTTCCAACTCGGTGAACCTCGTTAGATAAATGTATTACTCCAGCTGAAAAAATCTGAAAAAATCTTGTTGCATAAACTACTCAGAAAAATTGAGTATAAAAATATTCTCCAAAATCATAATTTTTCAAATTTTACTATCCTTTATTCAACAAAATAAGCATTTTTCGGTCCCTTGAAATACATTAAATATTATTAATTATATCCATATATGGAATATAAAAAAAAGTGTAGGTCCTATAAACATATGAAACATAATAGCTTATAGGTCCTTTTCAAAAAAAAACTTAAGATTCAGTGACCAGCTCATCTCACCTTACCCAAAGTCACCCCTGCTGACGGTATACAACATATAAGGAACTCAGGAAATAAACAAAAAAAAACATTCGTCATTTTGATTACGTTAGCTTGGCTTGTACGCCCAACACTGACACATTCGAGCATGTATGCTCTTGTCAGACCAAGAAGAACCAAACCACGTCTTGGACCTACCAAAGGCTCCGAATTTTCTTCTAAACTGCGGATAACACCACCACCATGGCCCAAATGTAGGAGGTTCCCGCGCATCACGATAATGGGGGGCAAGAAAGCTACAACAACAACAAAAAATAAAAGCTCAAGTTGTAATTACGCCAAGCAAACTGTCGGCGAGGGCCTCCAATAATAATGATTGGCTTGGCACACACGCGGGGGGCACGACATAGGTTTTATGGCCTCGTGGTGTGCCATAATGGAGCTTGGAGGGTAATAATTTTCGATGATTTTTAATGGCGAACTAACTTGTAGTGCTGTGTTGTGGAAGTTTTTCCTTTTTTTACGGAAAACTGCCAATAAAAATGTGTCGCTTTATTTCACTCGGGGTGGCAATAACCTTCTTGAACCCTGAAGCCACCCACCTCAACTCCAGCAATATCCTGGTAAAGGGAACTGCTGACATATACTACCAATTCCAACAGCTTACCTTAATCTGCTCTAATGCTCCGAACCGATGTACACATATACTGCACTCTCTGGGGAAAGTGCACACTTGCACTACAACACACCGCTACTGGCGATGCTCCGTTTGCATTCAATAGATTCCATTATGTATAGTGGTACTAAAGTGTCTCGGAGTAAAGAAGGGTGGGCACGATTCGAATTAGATGTTTATAAAACTTTCTAAAACTGCTATGATTTGACATCTGACCGGCAATGAAATTATGTAAAAGTAAAATTAGTTTGTTTGCTTTTAAATTAATTTTTTGACCATTTTTTCCAGTATCCACATTCCAATACTTTAAACTCTCACACATAACGATGCTCCTGGTAGTGTATAATCCGAACGACATACACCAGCCAGTGTACCCGGGGAGGGGGAGGTAGTGTTGTGTACTACCAACCTCACCACCATACCCTCTCCATCGTGGGGACATACACACAATAGTGGGTGGATTTCCCCCCCTAAAGCTGATCTCGTTGCTTGCTTGCTCGTTCGCATTTTCGCTTTTCTCCCGCTTTTCCGGATTATAATATTGAAAATACATTGACTGGAAAAATATGATTGCGAAAGTACTTTTTATTGTGTTTGCTCATTTTCATACCCTCTACACACGCCCCCACACACAGAGACTTGCTCACTTTTTTTTTTTGCTCTCTCTCTGTATTGGTGTTTGGAGTATTGGAGCAGACGAACGCGCTTCGTACACATTCCAGTAAGGCCGGAAGCTTCGACTTATTCGTTTCGGTGTTCATCTTTTTCGCACCCAGCTTTAGCGGATAAGAGTGTGCTGGCAGCACTGCCCTTGAAAAATGATATATTTTTAATGAATTATCAAATCTTCTTTTAACAAGTTTAAAAATTTATAACACAAATTGTTCAAAAATAGTCTTCACCAAAAATCTCAACTCTCCCCTAATCCACCATTTCCAAAGCTCATCCTCCTGGGGCGGGAGAGTGAAAATAAAAGTTCTTTACAGCGGATTAAGCTTCAGAGCTACCAGCCCGAAGGGGGGGTTGCGGGAGGTGTTCAGCTGAGACCGGATCAGACCAGAACCGGCAGATTCTTTCCCGGTCCGATTGTCCGCAGCGCAAATTGCAGGCATCGAAGCGTGAGAAATCGAGCGCTTCAAGGAGGATTAGGAGAACCGTGAGCTACCGTGCCCCAGGACACTGCTGGTACTCCCCAGTTAAGTTGAGAGCGATTTGGGGCGTTCTCCGGAAAAGCGTCATCTCGGAGATCGCTTGGAGCAATCGGAAGCGAGGGAGCAATTGAGGATGTCGGTACAAATGGTTGGGGGAGGGGGGTTAATAAGAGCTATTTTCTCCATTGGAAATATGTTTTTAGAAGTACTCAAAAAGTTCTAGTATAACATTAGAAGGCAAGCGACTTTTCAATTATACGGGAAGTCAAAAATTTGATTCCACCTGGAAAACAACGGGATAAAGTCGTGAGATCTACTTACCATCTAGATTTGTTATTTGTTTTAATCCATGATCCAAGAATTAAAAAATAAAAATGAAAAACATAAATGTTTCTCATTTTATTAAAAAGGGGGAAAAAAAGTTTTGAAATGTGTACGATTTAAGTAACTGTTACATGTACAATCCAGAATCGTTAATCCGAAGTTCGATTATACATTATAGGGCCAAAAAACATCTTTTTCGTTTTTGTTCGTATTTGTATCGTATTGTTTTTTTCTTCTTACTTTTAACATCAAATTCGAATTCTGTGATCTATAGGTCAAATTTTAATGGTTTAATGCCTCAAAAATGACCAAATGCATTTTTTCGATATTTCATTACCGCAATCTTGGATTTAAAAAATCTAAATCAGTTTTGGGTAGTTTTTGGGTTATACTTAAGGTAAACACTCAAAAATAAGACATCGAAAAACATTTTTTTCTTGATTCGAATATCCAAAAGCTTGATTATTCGAACTACATTTTATTTCTTTAGAATATTTTTACTTTTGTGCTAACGGCAAAAATATTTTGTTTTTGTCAACATTATTTCAATATTTTCTTCAGTTAATTTAAGAAAACTGCAATCAAAAAATTATGTATTTCCTGCATAAACATGTTTTTATTATTTATGTTGAATGTTGGAACTTTTGAAATGTAAATTTTGATTTCAATATATTTAGGCCGTTGCAAATATTTTTCAAAGTTTATGTCCCCACCCCCTTTCAAAATTGGTCTGAAAAATCAGGGGGCAAAAAAAAAAAATTTTTCTGCATTGATAATCATATTTAGCATGTTTGAGCTTGTTTAAAAATGTTTTGATTTATTATAAAATTCCAATTTACAGCACCGCAAAAAAAAAATTTCGGCAAAAAAAAAAATTTTCGTCAATACTTAGATATTTTGGAAACTAATGATGGTAAAACAACTGAACAGGTGTATAGTGCATTTTAAAATACTTTTTTCATTAAAATGTTGAAACCAGAGTCGAGAGTCGAGAGACATAAACTTCAAAAAATATTTGCAACGCCCTTAAATTTTTCAAAAAAAAAAAATCATAAAAGTGAAACTTAAAAAGCTTATTTCTTTCCTTTAATTCGCTTTATTTCAGCAACCAGAGGTCCAATCTTAAATGTCTCTTAGGAAATTTTGTTAGAAATTTTTTAAACTTTTTGAAAAAAAAAAGATATTTCAAGAGTGAATGGACACTTTTTTCTTAAATCGAAATACGGTAAATTTTCAAGTATATATACTTTAAATATCTTCACTTGAAAAAGGTGCACTTTAAAAAAAATCTTTAAAATTGTTTTTCATTGCAAATGTAATTCTTTATTAAAATCTGAAGTCAAATATTTTTTTTACCAACAAATTCTACTTTTTCTAAACTTTGTTCAAAAAATAAAAATTCGGCGGCCAAATTTTTGTCTATACTTCTCTATGGCTCAAAAGAAGTGGTTTTTGTCCTCTAAGATATCTTCAAAAATTTCAAGAATCCTTAAATAGTATATTTGGGATTTTTTTTGTGAAATAATAAGTTATTTTAAAACTCATAAAGAAAACAAAAACAAAAAAGTTTGATTTTGGAGGGTTGAAATTTTGAATGGTTGAATATTACATCTTTTTGAGCAATTTTTTATTAAAAATGTGTAAAAATATGACCCGAGCAGATGGAAATAACTTGGGAATAACATTTTTTGATATTTGAAAATACTAGGCCAATAACATTTTATCTTATGTATAACAAGATTTGTTATTCGTCGTTATGATTTTTTTGTTATTGGATTGTTATTGTAATAACAGACTAATTCGATCATCCCAATAACAGTTGGAGATATTCTTCCATAACAAAAAATGTTATTCCAAAGTTGTTTTGGCTTTCAACCAATATCAGACCAATAACAAATTTTGTTATGATAACATAAACTGTTATTAAACCCTTATGCGAAAACGGATTTTCCAAGAAGATTCCATAACACTTTCTGTTATTTTAACAGTATTTGTTATTGAAATGGCATGAGTTTTGTTATTACCGTCTGCCCGGGGAACTTGATAAAAATTAATCATAAATTGATGAATATTCATCAATTCCTGATGTAACACATTTTTACACTAAATCAAATCAAATTATTCGCTCTACAGCATTGCCTTGGCGTTCTCGATTACGAGATTCCTACTCGAAACTAGGTGTTCGAAGGCTTGATTGGTGAGGCAATTGCAAGCCTCTTTTTACACCTTAGCTTCCATCCACCCCGGGATTCGAACTGACGACCTTTGGATTATTAGTCCAACTGCCTACCAGCGACTCCACCGAGGCAGGACCCAGGGAGACGACTCCTACACCTGGAGTGAGCTAACGACCTAACCTTTTTAGGTTAGTCCGGGGCCAACATTTACTCCCCGTCCGACGGAAGGCGTGATCAGACAAATCTCGTCTCGAAAAATGCCACCGGGACCGTCTGGGTGAGAGGCAATCACGCTTACCCCTACACCACGGTCCCGGCCGTGGGACTAAATCTGTCCCATTTTTCTGATGAATATTACCATCATTTTTTTCTATGTTCAACTTTGCCAAAGACACCAAATCGATCAGAAAACTCCTTCAAAAGTTTCAGATTTTCGAATAATTACCTACAATTTTGTTTGGAAGGCTACCAAAATTGCATAGAAACTTGTATAGGTGAACCGATGACACAAAATGGCTGGGAAGGACGCCACAAATTTTGAATCAAATCAAAAAGTTTAGTTAAAATCCATTTCTGATTTTGGTGGAGATCTGCTCATTTGTTGGTAAGGTAAGGTAGGGTTTCAATAAAACAGTTTTAACAGTTTTAGTTTAAGAATCACAAAAAAAATAAAACCTGGTAGAATTGGTTTTAATTCCCTCTAATCAATTCCTATGTAACCTGGGCTGGACAATTATCACACATACATGACGAAATCCAGTCTGCAACCCGCTAAGATCACCATCTCCATGCGAATGCGAATGCGAAGAATCACAAAAAAAATAAAACCTTCAATAACAGAATTATCGAAATCAGAAACATAACCACCTCAAATGAGTACGCCACAAACCAAATCTCTTGCTCATAAATCTCATAAATATTCCTCTCGACAAAAGTCCTTCTCCGAACGCATTTCGATCACAGGCAAAGGATTACGGGATTCTTGAAGGGTTTCCCCGAAGCAAATATTCACCCGCATATCCCGCCTTCGGTTATCGATGTGGTGCCATTTCACACCATATTCAAGCACATACATACAGCACAGCCGTCACTAAAGCCTATTTTACGATTTGGAATGGCTTTCCCGAGCCGGGAATGTCATATATGAGAAGATTGACAAAAGATGAAAGGATTTTCCGTCTTAGCGCAGAACTTGGCTGGTGGTGGGTTCTTTGCGATGATTGAAGTCAAATATTGGAGATTTTCTGAAAGAATGCGTAGGAATTTTCGGGGGAAAATCCGCTTTCCCGCTGATTCCCACTACATGTGAAAATGTTAGTGCCATTTATTTGCCTTTTTCATAAGCTTCGTCTTTCGCCGTAACTGAGAACTAATGGGGCTTTCCACGCTTTAATTCTCCTGAGCAGCGCAAAATTTCCCCTGCAAACACTTTAGAACGTCGGCTTTGACAGCGACTTTTCCGGGGAAATTCCTGCCAAATATAAATAAATAACGAGAAACTGCGAAACCTTCGTCTGGCTTTAGTCCGGGTCCTGTCGAAGGCCCAAACACTGTTGTTGTGGTGGCGAAAACGAAACGGAAAGCTACCAGAGCTACCGCTCGCTCGCCAGGAAAGCCCTCCTCCGGAACCCGGAACGATGAATCATATTACGCCATAGATCATTGCACTGATTTCATTGCGCGCCTTAAGTGTGATGCTACTGTAGGGCAGGGATGGGAAAGTCGTTGAAACATCAAGTCTTCCTTAAATTTTAAATGTGATTTTTCTTCTTCTTTGTTTTACTCTTTAATTTTTCTTGTTCTTTGTTCAAACGACCTTCGTAACTTTTCACAGAACTAAAATTTTCTCAAATGAAAAATGAGATTGAGATTCTCTCATCACTGAAACCGTTCAAGTAGCAATGACGATGCAATTGAGCAAGAGCAGAGAAGTCCTTGCAGGCAGGCAACCGGAGTACCAGCAGCAGCAGAGTCTGCATCGTCATCAGGCTCTCCAGGCAGACACTTGCTTTCCCGGTTTCGGGGCTTCCGGTTGCCATATATTCTGGCTGTGCTTCATCAGAACTCGCCGAACGAAAATAGCTTCTTGCTCCCCACAAGAAGCATTCCCCCCTTAGTTATAGCCCAGTCGGTTTGTTGTGGATGTACTTTTAAATATAATTTACTGCGCAATGTTTCCGGACATTGACGCTGGGGGTTATTTGGTCTTTGGGAGCTGGTTGAGCACGGTGATGGGTTTTAAAGTTATAATTCTGCTTTAAAGAAATATTTATTTCTTGATTTTTTTTTATTTTAAACATTTTGATAACTCATGACTAAGACTATTTTTATTAAATGGTGATTTTTCCTAATAAAGTTGAAAAAAAATCAAAATCAACAACAAATAAAAACAAATTCAGAGCTCAATTTTATTATTGAATTGTAATAAAAATAATGTTTCGGCCTTTATTCATATTTTTCAAAGTTTTTGTCGTTATGCAAATCCTACACCTTTCTTTGGTAGAAAAGCAAAAAAAGTATCAAAATTAAAAATAGATTTTCTGGACAAAAATATTTGTGTTGCCAGCAAAACCAATTTTGTAAAATTATTCATAAATGTTCCAAATTTTCTAAGATTCAGAATAAACCTGATAAATCTGAAGATATTTTTAAATTATGTTTCATTTTTTTTCTAATTTGAGCACATTTGTATTGAGGAAAACATGACTTTCTGAGACTCCTTAAGTAACTCGTTTTTATCATTGTTTTCATAATAATAGTTAACTAACTTCTCAAATATTCAAAATTCATTGAAAACTACATTTTCAATACTTTGAACATTTCTCTAGCAAGCTCAGTATAGTTCCATAACATTTCGTTTGTATTTAATTCGTATTTTTCATTAAGTGAAAAAATCTTCAGCCTATCAAAATCAACGTGGATTTTCATGACCATTTATGTAAATTTTTATAATGTTTACTTGGCACATATTTTCTAAGAACTAATTGTCAATAGTAAAGAATACTATTTTGTCAAAATAATTTATAAAAAAATCAATAAAATTATGTAACGATAAACTAAGAACTTAATTAGAAATAATTTTCATGAAATTTTGTGTTGAGTATCATTTGAACCAACCCTATTCGCACAACCGTTATACTTATTTTGCTCCTTTTTTTTGTGCTTGCTCTCACTTTTTTTTTGAAAATCGAAATGCATAAGCTTTTTTTAAAAATACGCAAAAAAAACTGGCAAGTGTGTTTTTTAAACAAAAAATTAACTCAAGCAGAAGAGTTACAAAAATTATTAAAATTAAGAAAACTACTTAAAAATTATTTATTGCTTGTTGCTAGATTGATAATGTTTCCTCTGAATTCTGTTTTTAAGGTCTTTTGAACTAACACGCTTTAATTTTAAAAGTTTTTAATAAAGTGATATGAATAGATAGAATAGAAATAGAAAATGTATCAATCAATTTTTAATTGTCAAGAACTGTTTTTATTGTTTATTTGAGCTAGTATACATTTGATAAAAAAATATAAATATTGAAATAACAAGCTAAGTTTTCAACATTTGCATGGAAAAAGTGTTTTAACATGCATTTACACTAGTTCAGTTGTTTTTCAATCATTAGTTTTCAAAAAATGTATGATTTGACGAAAACAAATTAATAAAAATAGAAAATTTTCAAAATTTCTAAGGATTTTAAAATTAACCCAAACATGCTGAAAATGATTCTAAACGCAGGGTGATGCATTTTAAATTGATTTCAGCTGATTGCCTTCAAATTTCCATTGAAATTTAGAAGTTTCTTGAAAAATATTTTGTTGCCCCCTGATTTTTCGGGACAACTTTGAAAGGGGGTTGAAGACAAAAACGTTTAATAAAATTTGTACCAGCCTAATCATAAAAAGTATTTTAAGATTAAATACAATTTCATAGTTTATTTGAACATTTGTTTTCTAAGTAGAAATTTTATTTAAAATTTAAGTGATCTCTAATTTTAAGATTTTTCAATGTTCAAATTCAGTGTTCAAATTAAAAAATTAAAATATCGAAGTAGCTTGATAATTCTTGTGAGATTAAAAAAGAAACATGCTACATCTTGCTATAATGCATCTTGCAATGCTATAATCCCAAACAACGGTGATTGATTTCAGATTTTTCTCTCACCTAATATCCATTCCAAACACCTGGCAATCAAAATTCAATCGCCCAATCATAAATCCAAAAACAACCGCATTACTTCACTCCCACTGCACTAATCCGTTCATTTACAGTAATAATTCCGCAACACAGAAGCCAAATTTTCCTGCCGGTCCGGTTTCCAAAAGCGGGAAACTTGAGTTTCCTTCCCACCCACAACCCATTTTCAGCACAAACATTATCCCTTTAATCGAGCTCAAAACGAGAGAGATTTTCCCCACCCAGGTGCACCATTTCCCCTCACCCACCTTTGGTGGGAAACTTTGTCGTTTCGGTCGCTGTGGGAATCCACCGTGCGCCAGCAGGCTGACTCTGGTTGGCTGGCAGCACTGCACACTGCTCGTGGCCATCGAGCATTTTAATCAAATGCTAATGAGGTCCACCCTCGCTCCCACCCTGACTCTGTGTGTGCAACCGATAAACTACAACCGATTCCGGCGAACCACGCGGGATGCGAGATCAATTGCGATGCCCATGGGAGGGGAGAAGTGGGGGTGTGGTGGGCCACCCACCGGTCGCTTGTGGTTCGTGGTTCACACCCCCGAGCTTCCGATGCAAAGTTTATTAGTGTTACACTTGCTGTTTAGTTTTGAATTTGCTTTAGAAAAATGGCAAATCTGTTGAGCTTAGTCGTTTATAAAATATCTCTGATTATCATTTTGTCAAGCATGATTATCTGTGCTTTATCAAATTAATCTCAACTTTTCTAGAAAAAAAGACATGGCACCCAAATGCATGTCACTTTCCATCATGTGACGACACGAAACCCGAAGCAAAAAAAGCGCCCAAACAAGCTTTAATTTTCCGCCGTTCCGAAAAATTTCGCGCGTCACATGCTCAAGAAAGGAAACACGGCAGGACATAAATATCCTGCCTGCAGGCTCCTCTCCAGGCTCTGCGCTTGAAACGCAGCCAAAACTGCAACCCTCAGGGACCTCGCGCAGGAAAAGTGAGAGCGGGAAACTGCAGCTACAAATTTCCTGTGGCTTCCTCGGCCAGCATCCGGAACTGCTGCCCGTGACCCTTCAGCCCCTCAGCAGATTTGGACCGGTTGAGCTCGGTTGATGCTGGTTCTGGTGCTGGCTGGTGAAGATAAATATCTTCATTTCCTCGTCCGGTGCGGTTCTTCACCGTTCTCTCTCTGCTTTTGATTTGGACGAAACGTTTTTTTTTTGTAGTACAGAGCAACGTCAGCAGCCAAAAATACGGTTTAAGACACTTAGGTGGTGGGACAGTTTTAGCGACGACTTAACTATTCCAACTATCCTTATCATTTGTTTACTCTTATTTCAAAATGTTTCCACTTTTAAATTTATAAATAAAAAAATTACTTCAAAATTGAAATTAAAAACAAAAGTGGCAAAAATCAAATTTGCAAGCAACCAGTTTAATATCTGAATTAATCCAAAATGCTCAATTTTGTTAAACCAATTGAATGAATTAGTCAATTGATGAAGTTGTGAATTTGGACCAGTTGGTTCTAGGTGAATCAATCCATGATCCTCAGGGAGCTGATGATCAAGTGTTATGCTTTTATTCTCTATTTTTTTTTTAATTTTAAAAAAAGGTATATTTATTATCATCAAGAAGAAATTCAATCGACATCTGTCGATACTCTTCAATTCCTTGAAATTTCAAACTTTGATGATCTCCTTTCCTCAAAATCCTCTTTAAATCAAAGATTTCTTTTTTGTGATGGTCTCTTGGATTTAATATAGTCAAAACAACATTCCTGTTATGAATGATAACTATTTTTGATGGCTTGCTAGAGATTCTTGCATTGTGGAACGAAGTCTTGGACAAAGTTTGACATTCGCTTATTTTGTTTGCTGAACGATGCCATGAAAAAAACCAAATTGTTCTCTTTCTCGATCGGTGATCTTATTCTGACTCTGGCTCTAAGTCTATTGTTTCATGCAAATCATAATTATGTATTAAAAATCTTAATGATCTGTTTTGAGCGCAAAAAGAACAGATTTTAATCGGATTAGTCACCAAGCAAAATTGATTTAATTATTTAAAAAGAAGTTATTCACATTAAAAATTAACATAATGTTCGAACATGCCTACATTTTTTTTTTTCAAATGAATCTATTTTTTAACATTCCAACGCCCAAGGCTCCAAAAAAGTTGGAACGGTAACTTCAACTCGCTGGTTCTCGGGCAGAACTCACCCAATCAAGACGATTATTTTTTCGAGTGATTTGTTAGGATGTCTAGATGAACCTAGAACTTTGCAGAACTCAATTTGATCAAATCTGTAATTTTTGCGATCAAAAACATCGTTCCAACTTTTTTTTTCGCGTGTAAAAAAAAATTCGCCAAAAATTCCGCGGAGGCAGTCTTTTTGAAAAAGTTGGAACGATGTTTTTGGTCGCAAAAATTACAGATTTGATCAAATTGAGTTCTGCAAAGTTCTAGGATCATCTAGACATCCTAACAAATCACTGGAAAAAAGAATCGTCTTGATTGGGTGAGTTCTGCCCGAGAACCAGCGAGTTGAAGTTACCGTTCCAACTTTTTTGGGAGGCTTGGGCGTCCGTGTAAGTTTGACATGCGTTGGGCGTTCCAGTGTTAAATAAATTTTAAATATTGCAAAAAATTTACCAAATGTTTTATTAAAATAATAACAAGAGCGTTTGGCGAAAAAAAAAAAACTTTTCCAGCTCTTATTTGTTTTTATTTCGAGAAAGTTGTTAACGTTAATTAGATGCAAAAACTATCACATGATTTATTGATTTATTTCATTTTAATATCTTAAAAGTATGAGAAAATTTAATATTTTGACTATTGATTTTTTATCATTTAAACACTTCTTAGGATTTTACATTACCCAGCCAATTTTACATTTTTAAATCTATCAATATAAATTAAGCATTAAATAGCACCCAAATGGCTTTAAAAAATTTCACCTCAAAGGAATGAGCACTCGAAATCAATATTCCTTATTAAACTCAAAATTGTTTGGGTTGTTTGATCAGCCAAAATAAGCAATGATCTCGATTTTCATTTAAATCGGACCACCCGCTCTATTTTGGCATCACCCTGAATTTCGCCTTTTTTGTTAGTTTGGTTGAAAATCTCCGTTCTCAGATTGTGATTTCTTGGAAACCGTTGCACTTAATAAAAATTGGACAAAGACAAACTTGAAAAAAATCTACCTGCTTTGCACTGTAAGAAAAATGCACGCATTTTCTATAGTATTTTTCTGATTTAAAGGTTTAAAAATAAAAATCGTAAAGTCCACATTTTTTTTCGCTCTATATTTTTGTAAAAATGGAAAGCCTCTGTGAAAATGATGATTGAGTAATTCTTCAAAAAAATTAATAAAAGTTATCAATTTTCTAAATTGACTGCGATTCTGAGACAATTTTAACATAAAATTAATTATACTAATGCTTTTTCTTTTGAAAAAAAAAAACTGCTCTTTTTGAAAAATCTATTTTGATGAAAAAAAAAAAATGGAGTAAAGCTAGTATTATTTTTTTTTGTTTTTGTTATTTTCATTTGTAAGGTCAACTTTCCAGTCTCGAAAAGCCCTGGCAGATATGTTGCAGTTGCAGCTGTACAATAGGGTGCCCAGAATACGGGACTTTTTCTCAAAACCTCGCTCCACAAGCTGAATATTGTTCCTTGAGCTATTTTAGAACTCTGGGCCAAATATGAGCAAAATCGGTTAACATTTACCCATTGATACTCGGGGGTGAAGTTTGTATGGGAAAAATCTAAAAAATGTATGAAAAACCCTATTTTCATACGGTTTGGTCTACACGGTGCGCTACTTACATCCAAATATTCCCAAAAGTGAGATTCTCATTGGAAATTTAATGCTCTTCAACTTTGTAGAACATACCAAAGCTGTAAAACTTGATCCTGAAAAGTTATCAGCGATTTAAAAAAGTCATTTTTGTATGAAAAACATTTTTTTCACCAACTTTAGGCTCGGGTATCAATGGGTTAATCTCAACCAATTTCGCTCAAAATTTGCACAGATGCTTAAAATAACCCAATAAACCGTTTTCCGCTTGTGGAGCAGGGGGTCATTTTTTCTGGGCACCCTACTGTACAACCAATGAAAATGACATGTAAATAAGTCATAAATGTATGTGTTGGTATGAACTTTTGAGAAAAACTGATTCTCAACTGCCCAAAAAAAAATGGTCAAAAATGAAAAAAATCTTAAATTTTAAGGCAACATGTTCAAAAAACGGGTGCGAAGATATTTCATCATTGCACAGTGGTCCAAATCGCAAAATTAAGTGAAAATTGATTTTCCGAAAAATGGTGAGGTTTTGGAGTTTGTTGCAGTTGTTACAGATAAAAAGGGGCAACTTTTGGTTTGGTTGAAAATGTGGTGATTTAAAAACTCTAACTTTCAGGAATATTTACGGAAACTTTTTTTTCTTCTATTTTTCAATTCAAGCAACTTTGTCGAAGACACCGAAATTTGATCTCGTAATCTGAAGATAGCATCTGTATAAACTTTCAAAAATCATTGTGGTTTGGTTGAGCGTTTTAGCAGAATGCATTACTATAAATACAAAGAGACAAGTTGTTCCTTTTTTTTTTTTTTTTTTTTTTTTTTATAGCGGAATTAAAAGGAACAACTCGTCTCTTTGTATTCATAGTTTCAAAAATCAGTTTTTTGAACGTAGAAATTCAGAGTTTAGTATTAGAGAAAAGTGATTTTCTGGACGCTTTTAGAGCTCTATAAAACAAACATTTTGATTTTTTGACAAGTCAATTTGGTCAAAAGTTACAGCCATTTTAAGGTAAAAAAAATGCAAATGGTTAGCTCCAGGTTGCATTAAAAAAAGAAGATACAGCACTACAAACACTGAACAAAACCCAGAGGTTATTTTATTTGAACTCGAGATATCTTTATTTGATTTTTTTTTATTTTCACGGGAAAGGTGTATGGGACCACCCTAACGAAATTCAAAAATTGATTAACTATATGTTTACATGAATTTTATATATAAATTACATGAATTTGCCAACTGATTTTGAATTTGCCCTCAGAATTTAGCCAAAGTGTCAAGATATCGATTTTTGGTCATATTTTGGGTTTATATGATAATTTTCCACAGAAAGCGGTTTGAGAACAACAAATTAACTGGAATCGTTTTTTATTATATTAAATAAAGACAAAAGTTTAAAAAACTTTTTTTATTTTGCTGGCGTAGTTCTCAATTTAATCATTTCTAGCTAATTAATTTTTTTGCTGAGTTTTGATTACAAAATTTGTAGCACCTGTTGTTAGCCTTTTTTGCGTTTTTCGTTGGTTTTTTTCACATTTTTTTCACATTTTTTTAATGCTTTAGTCACCACATTTGCACCATTGCACATTTGTACCAACGAATGTTGAAATCGAAGATTATTTGGCTGAAAACTCAAACTAAAAAATTAAAGTACTGTACTGAAAAAATATTCAAAATCTTCTAGGAATATTTTATTTTCAAATCAAATCTGAATCCAAATTTATATTTTTCAAAAGATATATTTTTACGGGTTATATCCCATTTAAAATTCAAATGCAAAGCGCCAGCTCCTGTTACGTCCAATCAAGCTCATTACGCCTACTGAAACAAGCTCCTGAATGCCCGCCAAAATGCCATTTTTGTTACATTAAAGGATTAACCAATGATGTAAAAGGAATTTTGGGTTGTTGGTTTTAACTAATCATTAAATTCAACCTCATTATTCGTTTGTTTTATCAATTGTGTTTTTTTTTTTTTTTTTTTGAAACATTTTTCAACTTCGGACACTTAAGGCCCACCCACAGCAAGATCACACCCCCTTAAACTGGGTGTAAATGAAGCCGGATATGAGTCGAGTCCTGGCCGCTCGTAGTTGGCGCGATGAGCTTTTCGGAAAAGGGTGGCAAAAGCTTCCACTTTCCCTTCCGCCATCACAACCTATCATCGCATGGCTAGTTGTGGGTGGTGCCGAGGAAAAGCAAACTCTACAAGCTTTACACAAACAAACAGACATGCACACACACACAGAGAGGGAGAGATAGGTCCGGAGGCGAATGGCCAGCAACTCCAAGAGCTAATAAACAACTCGTTTAGATGTCTGTTGATTCAGGATGCTTGTTTGTTGGCACGTTTTCTTCCGCTCCTCGTCGTTTTCTTTGTAGTTTTTCGTTTTATGTTTTTCGCACAGCCCATTTTGGCAACCACCCACATCACACAACGCTCGTGTAAAGTCGGTCAGTCTGGACGGGACCTCAACTGGCTATTCTTGACCTTTTGGTGGAGGCCTGAAATTTATTGATCACCCTCGGTAAACGGTTTTGATTTAGATAATTTGTAACGCTAATCAATTGGCACTACGGCGCTGGGTCCGTGTTTATCAATGGCGCAGCATAAATGAGCGCTAATTTGTTTGCACACTCTCTCTCGCCACCCACGTGGCAGCTCGGCTCATTAATTTTCACGACGCTCTGCCTGCCACGTGCCACGCACGATATTAATTTGCCCAAAAGCGTCGCGTGCGTGTTTAATTCGCAGTAATTTTTAAAATCATTTCCAATAACTTTTCCCGCTCGCAACGCCCACACTTTTTGATAAATTGGAATTTCCCAGGCTCACAAACATCGAATCGAGCCAAATATTTGCACAATTATGTTCAAATTGTGAAAAGAGCAATCGAATTTATTAGCCATTGACACCCCACACAAACTGGTGTGCGCGTGTGTGACAGTTTTGGCAACACTTCAAAAAGAGCGTTTTCTGTGCGAAAAGTGAGGGAAAACCAACGGGATTTTCGTCGGTTGGCCACATTCATTAGCCAGTCAGTTGAGGTGGTGGTGGAGATAGAAAAGCCGGTTTGTGTCAACTGCGGCAAAACGCGATGAATTATGGTCAATGATTTTCTTCTGGTTCGGTGGTTCCGATGCGCGCTAAGCGCAATCAACTAGTTTTATGGGGATCACATTTTTGTTTGCTTTGGAAGGGTGTTTTGAAATTTAATTGATTTAATGGTTTATTTAAAGACATTAATTTTGAAGTTTCCTGTTAGATAAAGAATCAAACATAAATCGATAATAAATTTTTTTAATCTTTTTTTTTTTCATCAATTTATTTTGATTTTGTTACTTTTACATAATTCCAATTATTTTTTTACCATAATTTATAAGAGTCTGGAGGACAATTTGAACAAATTTTGTGTGCATTGAAAAGTATCACTGTTTAGTTATTTTTTTTGTGTTTTTGCATTTTCAATGGTATGTCATGCATATATGTTAGGGACCATCCCTAAACCACGTAGATTTTTTTTTTGAAATCTAAATCCCTTATCCCTAGAGCGTCCGATTTCTCGTCCCGGGTATCTACAAAAAAGGGTGACGCGCAAGATGCGAAACGCCCGGTTGCCACATTGCTTCAAGTGAGAGTCTGCATGTTTTCTGGAAAAGTCTGTATCAGGAAGATATTTTTTTCATAAACTTATTTTCATTATTACTTGGTAAATGTGAGGAAGGCGCCAACCACCAATTTATTTTTTCTAATTTCAAAAAAAGAATGAAAGTACTCAATTTTATTTTATTCAATTCAATTTTGGGTTCCTAACAAAAATATCAGTTTGTCTGAAAATGTCATGTCAAGGTTTATTGCAAATAATATCAATTTATTAAACATTAACAGTTAGGAATAGATTTTGTTTATTTGTTAGCAAAAAAACAATACGATATTATGAAATGAAATTAAACTATTATAATTTTGGTAAATTTTAATTGAAAATTTTTTGTTATATCATTTAAAAATAAGGTAACCTTTCCCGCCAAGATCAGAATTGTTTTTTATGTTTTTGTTTACCATGACATAATTGAATGAAAATTGAATTGGTATCATTAAATGTCTCAAAGAGGGTTGTGCAAAAAGAATCAGGTTAATTTGTTTCAATGTTTTAGAGAAATTACAGTTTAAAGTTGATGATTTATAGAGCATTAGAGTTACCAAAGGTTTAAATATAATACATATTAAACTATTTTTATTGCTATGACAATTCTTTCAATAAAAGTCATTTATAAAGCTGAATCATTGAAAAATCATTGAAAACTACATTGAATTATTCCAACTATTGCAAGCAAATTTCAAAATCTCCAAAGCAAAATAAATTCAATGCTTATCTATTTATTTATGAGCTCAAACCAGTGAGATTTGTTCTGGAAAATGATTTGCCAGGAAAAATATATTTTCTGCATGATTATTTTTTTGTGTCAATATTTTTCTTTATCATATGCTCTCAAATTGTTCACAAAAACATATTTAAAAGTATTTTGATGGTTTTGGAGCATGGATTAATTTTACTCACTGTCCAAACACTGTGATTAGAATAATAATACCTTTTAACAAAAATACTAATTATTATTTTTTGATATTTTATAAAAATTTAAAAACAGCTTATAATTTAGAAATTTTCTTGAAGTTACATTTTTTTACAAGTGGTCAAGGCAATAATTGATCCTCACTCTTATTTTGTCCATTTCAGTTAGTATTCTATACAGTTGCAAATTTGCAACAATATTAAAATAATTACAATCAAAACGAGGATCAAAACAATTTTTGAAAAATTTCAAATTTCCCGGGAATTCCAGGGATTTTCCGGGAAAATTGTTGAAAATTTCCCGTTTCCCGAGAATTTTGTAGAACCCCTCCCTCCTTCCCTTAAGTGTACACGTTGGTTATGGATGGTTCCTTTCTAAATTTATAATTAATTCATTTCAAAAGTCTAATTTATATTTTGACATAGGACTATGTCTCTACTTACTATATTGGGGGGCCAGTTCAGAAATTCGATCCAAAGCGTCACTTTTAAGCGTTCAAAAAAAGGGGACATTTCGAACGCTTACATCTTTTTTCCCTGTGAATTAATCCAGACGGTTGAACCACCAATCGAAAGGGGAAGACTTCAGCTATCGTTTAACTACATAGAAAGTTTGACTAAACATAGTTAAAGCACTTAAAACATGCAATCAAAATGAGTAATTTTTCAGTACAAATCGGACAGATGACCAATCAGAGCGAGCGTATGCATTCGAGGCCGCGCCCCTTTTGTGCCGTTCTCCGGCTGTGCCGCTATTTAAGCAGAAAATTTCGCAAAAGCAAGTCACTTTGGAACGAGCACTCGAACTGTGCACGTCGGGCCGGCGTGGAGCAGCAGCAGCAGCCAATAGAAGAAGAGGACCAGCAACCAGAAGGAAGAACCCCAGCAGCAGAAGGAGGAAATTCGAGCGAAGCGGACCGGTGGAAGTCGCTATGATGCTACGGTTCTCATGAAAAATGGCCATTTCGACAGTGGTGGCCAAAACCTGGAGTGGCCGGTGCCCTCAAAGCAGGTTCCCCCGGGGCCCGGAGGGCCTTTTACAGAACCTCACGAGTTTTGGCAGTATGGGTATCAAAATTCATGGTTTTTGATACTGAACATGAAAATGGCCATTTCGACAGTGTTGGCCACAACCTGGAGTGGCCGGTGATCTCAAAGCAGGTTCCCCCGGGGCCCGGGGGAACTTTTACAGAACCATACGAGTTGTGGCAATATGGGTATCAAAATTCATGGTTTTTGATACTGAACATAACAATGGCCATTTCGACAGTAGTGGCCACAATCTGGAGTGGCCGGTGATCTCAAAGCAGGTTCCCCCGGGGCCCGGAGGGCCTTTTACAGAACCATACGAGTTTTGGCAATATGGGTATAAAAATTCATGGTTTTTGATACTGAAAATAATAATGGCCATTTCGACAGTAGTGTCCACAACCTGGAGTGTCCGGTGATCTCAAAGCAGGTTCTCCCGGGGCCCGTAGGGCCTTTTACAGAACCATACGAGTTTTGGTAATATGGGTATCAAAATTCATGGTTTTTGATACTGAACATAATAATGGCCATTTCGACAATAGTGGCCACAACCTGGAGCAGCCGGTGCCCTCAAAGCAGGTTCCCCTGGGGCCTGGAGGGCCTTTTACAGAACCATACGAGTTGTGGCAATATTGGTATCAAAATTCATGGTTTTTGATACTGAACATGAAAATGGCCATTTCGACAGTATTGGCAACAACCTGAAGTGGCCGGTGATCTCAAAGCAGGTTCCCCCGGGGCCCAGAGGGCCTTTTACAGAACCATACGAGTTTTGGTGATATGGGTATCAAAATTCATGGTTTTTGATACTGAATATGAAAATGGCCATTTCGACAGTGTTGGCCACAACCTGAAGTGGCCGGTGATCTCAAAGCAGGTTCCCCCGAGGCCCAGAGGGCCATTTACAGCACCATACGAGTTTTGGTGATATGGGTATCAAAATTCATGGTTTTTGATACTGAACATAATAATGGCCATTTCGACAGTAGTGGCCACAACCTGGAGTTGCCGGTGCCCTCATGGAAGGTTTACCTTGGGGGAACATTTATGACAATTTTGCTGACAAATCTATGAAACAAAATAAAATAATCTTATTCCAGATTTCACTAGCAATCCAAAAACTCATTCAAATTGTTTGGTCCTATGTCTTTCGGTTATGTCTCTGACATACCATCTTGAACTTTTTTTTTGATTTTTTTTAACAAAATGCCGAGTATTTTTTGAAAAAAATATTTTTTATAATTTGTAGTATAGCTATCAAATGACGCAATGTTATGAGTCAGATATTTTTTAAACTAATGATTGTCTAATGCAGGCCTGCCCAACGTCCGGCCCGTGGGCCGGATCCGGCCCGTGAAGCCATTTTATCCGGCCCGTGACGGTTTTTCAAAATAGTTCTATGAACGGCTCTAAAGGCTGTTCATGAAAAACTCAATAAATAAATTGAATGTCAAAATTTTAAAAATAATCTTGAGACAAAATATTGAGATATTATAACAAAACATTTATTACTCCTTTTTTTTTTGCTTTTACATAAAATGTTGCTGATTTAACGTTTTGTTTGGATTTTACCTTTGAACTTTTTAAAAATGATTAAATTTTACATTTAAACATTCTTTATGTTTGAATTTAATTCTTATTATTATTTTTATTTTGATATTTTGATGATTTCTGAATCAATTATTAAACTTGAAAAATGTGCAAAAAGATTGCAAAAAGATACTCAATTTTTTTAAATGTTTTGGCTGTTGTCACTTCTAATTGAATTGTTTCTTTTTTGAGAATTTTTAACAAAATTGTTTTTTCATAGACGAGTAAGCAAAAATGTTTTTTTTTTCAGATAAACTTTTCCAAGATAAAGTTTTGCTGGAACAACGCTTTTAAAAAGCAAATTAATCATATTGAAAATAAAGATCGCTACAAATTTTTATTTCAAATATAAAAAAAAAGTTTTAAATTGAGTCAAGAAATCAGATAGCCATTTTTTTTCATAAGCTTCAATAATACCAAGAAATTTGAAGAATGACGAAATAAAAACTATCATATATATATTTTTCTACACTTTTCTAAATTTCGTGTCTTTAAAATTCATTTTGAAATGTTTTGTAAAATATTTGAATAAATGTGCAAAACAAATCTAAAATAGTTTTTTCGTAAAGAAGCTTTGAATCCAAATTACGTTTCAATAAATTTTATCTTGTCTCGTTGATTGTTCAAACTTAAAAAAAAACATGCATCGACGAAATTTTAATGTTTATTTGAGTTAATGATATCAGGGTATTTAATCTCAATCGAAAAAAAAAATATATTACAATTTTAACCAAAACAAAATAAAAATAAATCAAATAAACACATCTTTCAAAGATATCTTTGTTGTTTCTTTCGTAAAATCAAGATTTATGAATCTTATTTGCAACACTTGTTTATTTATTTGTTTATTTGAAACAACCTAATAAAAAAACATATATTTTTTTTTAACTTTTTTCAACTTTTATCAACATTAGTTCCGGCCCGCCACTGCTTCAGAAAAATTAGATCTGGCCCGCAGGGCCAAAAGGTTGGGCACCCCTGGTCTAATGATTTATGATTTTTTTTTACCTCATCTGAAGGTAAAAAATACTACACTACCATCGTTAAAAAAGAGGCTTTTGAAAAGGCCTAAAAGCACTTATTATCGATTATATTAAATGTTGGCGTTGATTTGAAAATATTTTTATTAAATGAAAATTGATTTTAATACATTAAAATCTGATTATTTATTTGATAGAAAGAGATAGTCTTTTTTTTCACATTACCATTTTTTCCCCACAGTCGTTGGCTAATTTTTTAATGTTTCAATGTTTCAAGTAAATTAAAATTAAATTTTCTGATCGTTTCGAAAAAAAATCTCTTTGATGGTCAAGCTCGGTCATGACTTCTACAGGGAGAATAAGTTGCATTCTAATCTAAATCTAATCGAACACAAGCGCAGCCAGTCCGAAGAAAGCATCCTGGAAGAACTTGCGGTTAGATTACGCCTCAAGTCCTTTCTTGTCAATATTAATAATTGCAGTACATCCGAGTAACCCCAAAAATGTACAGCAAAAATTAAAGCGGCCAGGCCTACTGCGTTGCATTAACCGCAGAGACAGATTCGATGAACGGATCACATTTCACAGAATCAACAGGGGAGGAAGGATGCGTGGACATACCGTACCAAACGCTCCGAATCAGTTAGGTGTGGTGTGTAAGTGTAAATTGGCAAATAATTATATTTTTAGGAGGGAAGTGGAATTGGGCAATTGAAGTTGGGGAAAATGGGAATTGGGAAAGGGATAATGGGGAAGGGATAGAAGGGTTATTTAATAGTATCATAATAAAGGGGAATATAACAATTTAACAACTTATGATGGAAAGCTCTCACGAAGAAACAGCAAATCTTTAACATAAAGCTCAAATCTTCAAAAGACGCCGCGAGGTGGTATCCCGATCGTCAGATTCCAGGTTCTTCTCAGGAGACAGGCCGATCGTTTGACGTGAACACTTTCACTTTTGCACTGAGTATGTCCGCTCCCAACCAATATTTCCCCATGGTTTGGTAGTTCTAACAAAGAAGTTGCACTTATGGCCTGTTTTGAAAACTATACAAAATCTTATCACAAGAAAATGTGAACTTTTTGCAAACCAATTGAAAAACGACAACTTTTAAATTCTCTAGAAGCATTTCGAACCGTCAAAAATCGTGCTGCGATTTTTTCCCCAACCGTTCGCGCGCGCGGCTTACTGCGATCTCCCTACAGGGAGAATAAGTTGCATTATCAACAAATCAACAAAAAAATTTAGCTAACTATAAGAGACCATCCATAAACCACGTAGACGCCCCTTCCACCCCCCTAGGACAATTGTCTTTACAAAAAAAAAAAAACTGCCTGCCATCGACTCTAACGAGACAGGACCTAGGGAGACGACCTGGAATGAGCTAAATAATTGTTTCGAGTCAAAATAATAAAAAAATAAGATTTTTTGGAGTGTAGAATCATCGTTGTCCGAGGTTTCAGAGAATTGCTCCATAATTTAACTGTGTACAGTTCTTTTTTTTTTTGACAAATTTTAACATTTCCATTGGGAATCAAAGTATTACAAATAATTGACAGCTTTATATCCATAAATTATTAACTACCACTAGCCACCATTTCTCTTCATATCGCGCCGCAGTACCTTTCCAACTTTCCACTATATCATCCCAATTGTGTTCATATACTACCCAGACAAAAAATACTGGTCCACCACTGAACCTTGGCTGGTCGCTTCTTGCATGAAAAAGCAGCAAATAATAGAGTGTCAGCCCGAGGGCCACCGAGAATCATTTTTTTTTCTCCCTAAATCCAGGAAGCACCAGGAAAAAATAATCTCCGAATCCCTTTCCCGGCTACAAGATCACACATACTTTCTGCATCGGTGCTAGCCCAAAATATATATTCGCCATCTCTTATTTTTTTCGTCCTCTGGTGGCCACAATTTCTCCATTAGTCCCGAGTCCGAGAACGGGGGAAAAATTTCGGGTAAAAGTGAGATTTTTTCGCCTTTCTAGTGAAAACCACAGAAAAAAGCGTATTCGAGTGGACGAAAAACGAGGA
Source organism: Culex pipiens pallens (assembly GCF_016801865.2). Classification (NCBI taxonomy): domain Eukaryota; kingdom Metazoa; phylum Arthropoda; class Insecta; order Diptera; family Culicidae; genus Culex; species Culex pipiens. Next base: position 33,176,583 of record NC_068938.1, on the reverse strand, counting down.
AAATGAACTTCATCTATTTCACACATGAGCTATACTGAAGTGGTGGTGGTCGACGCCACCGACTAACTGTTTTGGGGAGAGGAATATGGGTTTTGAGGCAAAGGGGTTGGAAGCGGGTTTGGAGGATGCCCACTTGAACACTAATTTGAACCGGAAGGTTCTGAAGAGGCTGCACTAGTATTATTGCCAAAAATATTTTTTTAAATAAAGTTTAATCATACAAGGATTGATAAGAATCAATGCTTTGGAAAAAAAAACTGAAAAGATCAATTTTGACCACTTACATAAAATAATAACCAAAAACTTCAAACTTTTCCCAACTGTGCTCAACCCTTATCTCAAACTGTGTAGATGGTGCTGATTTCGGAGGTCCAACTTGGGACCTGCGGCGCACACGGGATGACATCATAAAGGTAACATAGTCTGCAATGAAGAACACTCTCTCTGTGTGTGTTTGTGTGTGTGTGGAAATAAAAACCACATCAACCCCTAAATCATGAAGAGAGGAAGGGGTTGAAACATGGGATGGGAAATTTATATGGCTCCCGAGGGTGATATAAAGCAACTTTGATCAGACGTTATTTTCACACTTTTATTTTTCTTTCTCTCTGTTGCTCATTCAACTCCTCACACCAGCAGCGTTGGAAATTTTCCAAAGGTGTTTTGAACGAACGGAAACTGCTGTCTCGGGGATGCGGGATGTGGATGTTGATGACCTCCAGTGGTGGGAAGAGAGTTGTTTTTTTTTTTTGGAAATAAGATCAAATACGAAAAATAAGAGTATAATCATGTCTGGACTAGTTTTATAAGTGGCTTTTGATCGGGTATTTCTGATTTGTTAGTCCATGATATTAGGCTATTATGCAGGATTTGTTGATTATTCAACCATTTTAATAATGTATTTTCTTTTCTCCCTTTTTTATTTCAGGTAAACAAATCAGTGTGGATTCTGCAGCATTCAACAAACTTTCATATTATTTGAGAGAGGAGAGAACAAAATAACAAATGAAAAGTGAAGAAGTTGGCACCAATCAATAAATTAATTGTCATTAAATTATAAAAGTATATATGAGAATACTTCAGCTTCATCGAAAACCTAATAGGAATAAATAAGACCAAAAACATTATAATTTAAAAATATAACAATTCAATGCAAGTGCAACCCCTATCGCGATTTTATACAATTTGTTACAACATTATATTTAAATAAACAAAGCAACAAATGGAAAGGTGAATTAAAAAAATTTAAAGAAATTTCAAATTAGGTTTTTACCATTTTTGTTATATTTTGAACAAGGTTGTTGACGATAAAATTAGCGAGGTTCGATAACGATAATGTATCGTTATCGTTTTTTTCTATTAAAAATATTTCGAATTCGCATCGGCGATAATCTAACCGACGATAAAGGTTCATAACTCATTTTTAAAATAAAAACTCACAATTTACCGTATTTTTTTTTTCAAAAATACTCAAATTTTCATTGTTTGCAATATGGGTGTCAAACAAAGCAAAATTTTGTATGCTTTTTCACTTTTATTAGAGATTTTTAGTGAAACACTCCAAAAAACACCGTATTTTTCTTTAAAAAAAAACGTCAAATTTTCATTTTGGAGACATGGAGACATGGAGTTTTATTTTTTGTAAAATACCCAATTTTTAAATAATTATCAATATTGGTATCAATCGTTTGGCATCGCAAATTTTGAAAATTTGAGTATTTAAAAAAACATTTAATCTTTTGAAAATTTTAGTTTTTCATTCAAAAAATTCTAAAACAGTAAAAATAAATCCAAAATTTTGCATCGTTCGATATCCCATTGCAAATTATGTAAATTCGAGTATTTAAAAAAAAAAAATATGCGATTTTCTGACAATTTTGCATCGTTTGAAACCCATTTTGCAAATTATTAAAATTTGACTACTTTCGAAAAAAAAAATTTGTAACAAAATTAATGCTTTCAAAAAACTACGGTATTTTGTGAAAATGGTAGTAGTAAACAACAAAAAAGCACCTTTAGATAGCCATATTGAAAAATATGAAAATTTGATTAGTTTTTTGTTTTGAGAATTTGTTCAGTATTTATGATTTGAAACTTACTTTATAATCCAAAAATATATGCTTAATGAAAGCATTAAAAATTTAACATGATATTGATTGATCAAGTCAATTTTAGATAGATTTTAAAAATGAGTTTAATAATTTGCAGCCTGAAATGGTGAAGATTTAGAAATTAAGTGTCAGATGGGCTTTTATGTGTAATTGGGCGCCTGATTTGAGGGCAGTTTGTTAAACTAACATTCCCTGTCGGAAAATAAGCGAACTTTAAAGTGTATTGACAATTTATAAATTGCATCTTTGTCGTCTAATAACTGATAAAACTTTCTATAAATAAGTACAAAATCAAGTTTCCCTCAGCTATAATGCTTTTTACAAAAAAAAACCTGTGAACCTCACATTTATCTATGTTTCATTTTCGTTGAAAAAAAAATGAATTTTAAAGGTTTGCGAAGAATGTTCGATAAAATTTTGATGTTTCCGAAAAAATTTCTTCGATTGACATGCTCAACAACACATTTTAAGAGAGAAATATTCCTGAAAGGGGGCCATCCATAAACCATGCGGTCCATTTAAAAAAATATTTGTATTGTAAGAAAACTGTCCACGAGGGTGGGGGGAACCTTTTTGAGATTTCAAAAAAATGTCCACGTGGTTTTGTTTGGTCCCAAGGTAAATTTTATGAAACACCCTAAGGCCAAGGCCAATTTTAAATAATTTTTTTGTTAGCAATTCTCCTTAAATTTCTTATTGAAAATGCGCGGTGGGCCAAAAAACGTTTCTTGCAGAAAATTATTTTTTAAGGGCTTTTTGAGCTTTTACGTATTTTGATTTTTTTATAATAAAAAGGGGTGGTAAAACTTTTATACTAGTTTAAATATTTGGACTTTACACTTTCAGAATTCTTAAAACATTAGGAAAAAAATTGTTCATTAATTGATGATTTTTTTGCTGTCTATTATTTTTGTGTAAATAATGTGGTACTGAATTTTGAAAATAAGGTTTAAAATTTGTTTTTTTTTGCGATTTCATCAACGTTTTTTCATTAAAAATATTTCAAACTCACATTCGCCCAAAAATTATTAACCAGCATAGTAAAAAAAAATTAAGCATAATGATTTTGGGAAATTATTTTTCTGTTAAAAAAAGTCAGCAAAAATTATTTTCCATAATTCCATGTTACCGAAAACTTTGCCGAAGACACCAAATCGATCAGGAAGTTCCTTTAAAAGTTACAGATTTTCTAATATTTACGTATTATTTTTGTATGAACAAGCTGTCAAAATTGTACGGAGTTTTATATCGGTGAACCATTGACACAAAAATTGCTTCTTTGGTCAAAGGGAAGACAAAGTTTGAGCCAAATAAAAAAAATGAATTGCTCCAATATTTTTTACCAATTTGAAGCATCAAAATCCAGTTTGAAATCACTTCCATCCTAAGGGCAGATCACTTCTGATACTGAGGTGTGTATGGAGTGTGTATGTAGCGAGTATCATACTAGATATCGTGCGTATGATACGCGACCCAGTATTGACCATTATCTATGAAGATTTATTTCAGTGTTGAAACTTTTGACATTTCTCAACGTCAAACTTTTGTGCTGCTTTTGCTGTTAGCTGGATTCAGTTGGCTGGATGTGGAAATGAAGCTAGAGGAAGGAATTTTTCCTCAATTGATTAAAATTCGTCTTTGACGAGAAAGAGCTTACCCCGAGGCTTGCCCCCACTTGTTGGCTGAGGGAATTCATTAGCGAGCTGTAAGATGATGTTGCAAAATTCGTCGGAGCTTCCACACGCATAGAGCTGTACAGTTGGGGCAGATTCTTGATCGGGGAAGCGGTTCTGAGAGGGTTCCCAACAACCGGAAGGTCAATTTCGAGGAGGTGTTTCTTAAACAGCACGGAATGATTTGGACCACAATCGGTTCCTGATTCTGCAGGGCGAGATTGAGTCGATTTTGATAACAAAACCAAAGGCGCTCGCGGAGACCGATTGCGGGTTGTTGGAGTACCTGTAGGACATTGTCGGAACGACGCGGTACAAGCAACAGTTGGTGAAGATTTCCGAACGCGTCAAAGCGCTGAACGAGATGGCAGGGGGGATGTTACTTCGGTGGATCCTGGGGGAAGCCAGGGAACGGGAGCCGTTAGCCCTGGGCTGTTTTCTGAACTTCCGTGCCCCTGGAGGATGGTAGTAGAGGACGGGCCACACGCTGGGTGACCCCTGCCGGAATAGGGCGAAGACACCTCAACGAAGCCGGTGGACATAAGGGTCGCCCACCGGAGGGAGGTGGCACGCTTCGGCATCCGGCTCGGAGACACCCCGGACACGTTACCCGCGCGTTGTGTGTGTGTGTGTGTGTGCGTGGGGGGGGGGGCTGGAGAACTCCCTGACACGCACTCGGAACTAATAAATCCAACAGAATCAACGAGTAGCAAAAGAAGGTCTCGTCCGAAAGGAATTAAAACAGTACCGCCCCGAAACAACCGTTGCCATCATGCCACAGAAAAACGCAGGCAGCATTTCCAAAATTCTCGTCCGGCTGTAACATCTCAGAGCACTGTGATCCCATGGGATCAACTCGTAGTATTTAGACAAGCTGTAGTACCCTGGACTTTATCTTGGTCAAACCCGAGGTCAAAACGATGAACGACGCTAATTTCCCGGATCTTTGCGTCCAGATCAAGATTCCTTCTACTTATTCATTTTAACCATTTGGCCGCCGCTGCTCGATTCCGTCCCCAAATGTGGATGAATTTCTAACAGATCTAACATTCTTTTCCAGAACCTGGTCTAGAACTCAAAATATCCAAATTTATTTTTCTCATGTTGCCGAATAAACATGTGTTGTGTATGCAATCTACTCTGTTTATTATTTTGACCGATTTTGACAACTACACTGATATAAATCGTATCAAAAAGTTGACCATACCATGCCAGTATTATGCGCGTATGGTACGCGCGTATGGTACGCTGCCATACACAGTATGCGGTATACTCGAAGTGCTTAACCCTTAGCTTCCATCGCAACTGTTGCTTCAACCCGAACCCAATTGAATTTTCCAGGAAACTCCGGGTTATGTCCTGGTATCCGCTTCCATAGCTCGGAAGTGCACTCCCCATTCCCCTGCGACCACGCGCGGTGTGCGTTTCCTCTGGGTTCCCGCGCCCCACCAACGCGCCTGCTCGTCGCTGTCGGATCGTTTGACTTTGTGCGGAAATGAAACTGACGGCCAAGTGAAAATACATGTCAATCGACCCCGGAATAATAATTACTTTAACAACAGTTACGATAAAATCGATTTCCCATCCCCCCGAGCTACGCAATGACCTCATACCCTACGCACGCGTGCACAGTGGGTTCCACGGGTAGGAATTTGTGGTCAAACTATGTAACTTCGCTTTGTTATGTTTGAACAATTTTCCACATTGTGCATTCCTGCCAAGCCCATCCCGGTTTGAAAAATGACCCCGGTCCATCATGGGTTCCCCCTGGGAACGGCCACGCCAGCCAGAGCCTCACCCATTGATGAATGGGTACCGCGGCCAAGGGCCAACCCGAACCGTCAATATCGAGAGCCATTTTTTATCGCGTTAAATGAAAGAGAAAATGACAAATTCAGCCCAAGGAGCCCAGGACGGACGGCTGACCAACCACACCGACAACGGGCCTCCCGGATCGATTTCCACCTAGGAGGGCAACGGGGAACGTGGTGGGGGCCAAATGTGACCCTGGACAACGGATCCGACTCGTCGAACGAGTGTTGTGTGTCATGGCCAGTGATATTAATTGGGGGTGATTCGTTTTTTGTGTGTGTGTGTGCGCTGACTTCTTTTTTCCCACCAGAGAGAGTGGTCATTAATCATATTTCTTGATGGTGGCCAAATGGTCAGAGGCCCCGGGGTGGGTGGACACGATCGGATCGAATGTCCGACATTTCGAACAGTTAATTTCTCCAATTAATCAATTAAACAGATGGTGCACGATTTATTGGGCCGCCACAGACCAAGGTCTAATTTGTGTTTGGGGTTGGAGGTAAATGTTTGCTCGATGACAAAGAAGAGCTCTTTATTGTTGATATAAAAAATCAATACATTAAAATGATTTGCATGTATTCTTCACGAGTTATTGGAATTTTACGACAAGTTTTTTGATAAAGTTTATTTTTGACTAGTTTTTCGAAGTTTTAACCCCTTGAAACTTAATTGTGTGATTTTAAAAGAATTTTTTGTTTCAGTTCAGCAAATTAAGCATTAGAACGATTTTTTAAGCGCTTTTTGTGGCTCGTGCACTGTGTGAATGTGAGGATTTTTTTTTGTAAAATAAAGAAGTAAATCAGATACTACTGCTCATCTTAAAAATATTTTTTGTAGAAAAAAATCCCCTAATTCTAGTAATGCACGAGCCATAACAAACGTCCAAAGGTCATTTTTTGCAAAATTTGCTGATTTTTCCGAAAAAAATAGTTTAAAAATTGATTGAGTTTTTATGGGTTGAAACTTTGGAAAACTTGTCAAAAATTGTAAAAATCCTCTATTTAAAAAAAATATATATTTTCGTTAAATTCAGATAACTCGTTAAGAATACATCAAAAATTTTGTTTTTGTCTGCTCTAAAACTTTGTAGATTATTGATACACTCTAAAAACTAACTCTGCAAAATAAAATAAAAAACACGAAATTTTAACACATAAAAACTCAAAATTTGGAGCACGCCTCTTATCTCTTCACGGTTTTGAGCTACTAATAACTAAACCACAAGTCTTATTAAAAATCCATAAAAATGGAAGGGGTCGTATCGCCCCTCCGTCACAAGAAACATATCGAAAAGTGGCCCTCGGTTTCACAGAAAAAAAAAATCATGGTAATATTACATCTGGAAAGGGGTACATCTTTTTATATATTTTATAAAATGTGTAATTTTACCTCTGAAAATGTGTAATTTTACTTCTTTTCTGGTGTAGTGGCATATTTTCAGTCTTAATTGAGGTAAAATTACATCATAAAAGAGGTTATATTCAACCTTCCAAAATTACGCCTTCTAAATTAACACAATTTTTTACTGTGTTCGTGATCAGGGCCTAAAAATATACCTTAGAGCAAAGTTTCATACAAATCGAAGAGAAGTCGGGGCAACGTTTTTTGATTTGATGTGAGTTGACGGAGAATGACCCATTTAACATTTTGATGATTTGGGCTTTTAATAATACATAGTAAATTTATAATGGTTTCTTAAAAAAAATACAATTCCAAATTATTCCAAAATTTGATTTATTATTTCAAAATGTTGTAAAAATCAAAAAAACTTATAATTAAAAAGTTTTAAAATGGTCAGAAATGATTACAGCTAAACAATTATAACAAAAACTGCAAAATATTTTCAAATCAATTAACAAATTTGACGTCTTTTTGGATCTTTGAAAATTTTTTTTAGCAGCGTCCTACTTTATATTCAATTGAAAAATTCAAATTCTAAAATTTATTTGATGTACTTAGATTACACCCCAAGTTTTTTTTTCAAATCGAATGTGAAATAAGTTTTAGAGAAAAAAATGTGTATCGATTTTTTTTCATTGTTTAAGAAGTTAATTTGAGTTTTTTTTACGGAAAACTCTACTTCTTTTGTTTTTAGTTTTTCCTCTATCATTTTTAGTTTTTATCACCTTTTGCCTATTGCTGATTTAGATATTTGTTTAATAACCTTTTGGATTTTTGACTATTTTTACATGTTTTGAAATAAAATTTAATAATTTGTCCAAATTTACCAAAGCATAATCAATAAATAAATAACAAAAATAACTGCATACATATTTTGACTTGAAAGAATTAAAATATCAGTCAAAATATCGGCAAAGTTAAAAATACATGTTTCTAAACGTTTGCAAAGCCAAATCACAAAACCCGTGATTTTGTAAAAAAAATATATTTTTATTTTTTTTTAGATCTAGCCAGTATAGAAGTGGTGTTCAGATTGACTGTTTTATTTTTCTTAAATAATATTTATACAGTCCAGACTCGATTATCCAAAGCCTCGATTGTCCGAAGTTTCGATTTTCCAAAGTTCGATTATCCGAAAGTTTGTTTGAGTTCTGCGACCCCATAGTTGTCTGTAAATAAAAAAAAAAATATTTTTGCAATATTCCATCATCGCCATTTTGACCGCCATCTAGGTTTAAAAAATTCTAAATCACTTTAGAGTAGTTTAAGGGTCATACTAAAGCTCAACAATAAATAATAAGATAAAGAAAAACAATATTTTTTCGCGATTCTATTATCCGAAGTGAAATTTTGCCAAGGCCTTCAGATAATCGATTCTGGACTTTATAAACAGAGAAACTTGTTTAGAAAAACAAATATCAATTGTTTTGGGAAAAAAACTGTTTTTCCTGTGTTTATAAAACAAAGGCAAACTCTGTACTTTATCAAATAATTTAGATTAATTCCTTAGAAAAGAGTGTAAAGAAATAACGTTCTTCCAAAATTTACAAAAAAAAAAAATAAATTTGATATTTTCAGTTTAAAAAAGCTATTACACATACTTTTTATCATTTTGAGGAAGATATTTGAATGATAACCTTCTTAAAATATGTCAATTGAAACATGTTCTCCTCAAAATCCTCAACTTGAGGAAATCTTTTCCTTAGAAACTCTCATCGAATTCCTTAAATTTCCACAGACCCTTCGAGGTTTTAATTTATCAAATCCCAGCCGAGAATTCCCCCCACAATTCCACTCCCAGAAGGCCTATATTCGGTGACAAAGCCGCCGAGATGAAATTGCTTCCCAGGAATGCCATTCTCGACGACCCAAGAGTTTGCGCGCCCTTAGAAAATACTCGGAACGGCACAAAAGAACTCCACACACATTTTCAACTTTACATTTTCCCGGGGAAAACCCAACCGCTGGCAAAACACAGCACAGCAATAACCACACAAAAAGTCCCCACTCAGCGTCTCTCGAAAATCCCAAGTGGAAATCAATATTGGAAAGAAATGAAAAATCTCGAAACAAAAACTTCGAGGCTCGACTCGCGAAAAAGCAAATAAGCAATTGTGCAAATACATCCATTTACAGCAAACAGAAAGCGTGGGGAGAGGGGGGTGGGACACTTTTCACTTAAAATTGGTGCCCAAGTAATCTCGCGCGTTTCGTTGGTTGTCATGTTATTTGCTGATTGCGGTGGGGAAATTTGGGGGTGAGGGAAGGCTGGCTTTTCACCGAAACTTCACAAAGAATCTGGAGAGGAGCAACTTTTGAAAAATGTCGGTAGGCTGTCGTTTTTCCCTGAAGGCGCGGCCGACTGACCAGCCCCCTTTCCCCTTAATAGATGAACCACAAAAGCGGTATTTTTCTTTTCTTTCTTAGGCTTTTCAAGAGCCGGGACCTGAAATTCATTAGATGATGTGGGGGGAGGAGGAAAAACTTCTCCGTCTGCGTGTGCTTTCTTAAAGTTGCATAAAGCCGTGAAAATGTTTCAACTTTGGGAGTGGGAGGGGTGAGGACAAGCAGACAAGATTGGCGGGGGTCGTAGGTCACAGGGAAATGCGAAAAATGCGGCCAGATGAAATAACTTTGGAAAGATTAGATGGGTGTGGTAGCGGCTGTTATAAAACAGGAGCGAACGAAAATTTGAGCAGGATTTGTCGAAAACTCGCTTCAGTGAAGTCCCTGGTCGAGGGTTGGAATCGCAATCCAAAGGTCGTCAGTTCGAATCCTGGAGTTTTCTGTCAACATTTATAATTGCATTACAGCAAGAATACTCGAAAATGTATAACAAAAATCTAAGTGGTTGTTGGGCTGCGTTGTATTTACCGCAGAGAGTATTCTGAGAAAGGATCACATTTGTGAGAATCTACTGAGGAGGAAGAATGCGTGGACATACCGTGGCAAACGCTACAATAAATGATTGTATTGGAGTGGAAGGGAATCTAGGTTTAAAAAGAGACTTGAGTGTTCTCCTCGTTCAACTCTTCAGACGCTTAGGATCAAGTAGGAATCTTGCAATAGAGACTGCTAATACTTTTAGGTTTTAGTGCGAATGGTTTCGTTGATTAAAGTTGTTTGACTTTCTTAATCCCGAGTACAGATAAATAACAAGGGAAGGTCCAACTCTCACCGTCGTATTGATACCAAGATTTTAAAGATTGTTGAAATGCAGATTATGAAATGATAATAAATTTTGGAACTAACATGTCATTGAAAATAAAATGATACCCGACAAAACTACATTTTGGTATAGAAAGACGGTCAAATTCAACAAATTCCAAGCCAATTTTTAAAACTAAAAATACTGTATAGTTTTCATTCATAAAATCACATTATCAATAAAAAAAGGCTATCAAAACAGTCAGAAATCTTTATCTTGAGAACGGATTTTCTAATCGATTTGGTGTCTTCGACAAATTTAAAGGCCTAGGACACCCTAAGAAATCTCTTGAAAATAAACCAATTATTTATTTAATCGCACACAAAAAAAAATAATTGCACTCAATTACTATTTTTTTAATTTTAATTTTGAAAATGACTCAGATGACAAAAATTCCCATCTTTTGAGCTATGGCATAATCTGGTCAAAGTGCATTTGGCAGTGTTGCCAAATTTTCAAAACAAGCATGATTAATAAAAAAAGAAGGAATAATTTGTCCATGCAAAAAAAAGCAATTTGGCATAATTCGTTTTCCATATAAGTCTCCATACAATTTTGGAGGCTGGTCATACAATATGGGTATGTAAATGTATGAAAGGAAATGTATGAATTTCGGTATCTTGAGAAGGGATTTTCTGATCGATTTGGTGTCTTCGGCAAAGTTGTTTTTTGTTTCATAAAAAATGGTTAAATTTTTATTCACTTTTTGTCACTGTAAGTTAAATTCCCAAAATTTGTATTTTAATTTTTCGATTTTTTAAAATAAATTTTAGGGAATTCAAAAAGACATCTTCTGAGAAAGAGGTGATTTATGGTTTAGGAGATATGATATTTTTTTTTATTGTGTTTTTTTGCAAAATAGGAGATATGATATTTTTTTAAGTGTGTTTTTTGGCAAAATATCGAAAACCTGGACAAAATAATCAATCGTTTCTTAAAGCTAAATCAAATTAGCATTGGAAAAGTCTTATTCAATTATTTTATTTTATAAAATATGCCGTTTTCATGTTATTGCTACTTGAAAGTATGAATTTTCGATTTATTTTCGTTTTGTTTTGCATTTTTAAAATACTTTGGAAAGCTGCGATAATTTCCATCAATTTTCTTTCTGAGACTTTGAAAAACGGACAAATAGTTTCTGAGATACAGCCTCATAAAGAATTCGAATCGATGAAAATGAGTTTTTCTAAGCGTTAATTTGAAATCAACATTAACATTTGAAAAGGCTTTAAAACACTTTTCTAAACCACATTAAATGTTTGATTTGAAAACATTGAAAACATTTTTATTAGATATATCGGCAATTTTACGATAGTTCCGTTTTTTGACATCGAATATCGGAGACATAATAGCTTAGTTATCGTCATTTAAAAATCCAACACTATAATAATAGTTTCGAAAAATTGGCATCACTGCCAAATTAATTTTCTTTAACCTGTGCCATAGCTTAAAAGATGACATTTTTTGTCATCTTAAATACATCCAAAAATTAGATTAAAAAATTTTTATTTCCGCAATCCAATATTACTGTAAAAAGCCAAATTAAAAAGAACGGTACATTTACACATTTAAAATAGAAAAAAGTGACATATTTTTTTATTTCATTAGTTTTAATAAGAAATGTTCGATCATTTTCCGTTATCTTTGGTAAGTTTAGTTGATGGTTTTTATTTTTTCGTTTTGGCATTCAATTCAAACCCAGTTTTCAAATTTAGATCATCCCTGCTCCATCGCCATCACATCGACTCAAAACTGTTGAAGACCCTCACCCTCCCCCAAATTTCTCTCTCGCTGATGTACACGTGTTGCCGTAATTGGGAGGAATAAATGTTGGGAAATTAAATGTAAGCACTTGAGCGCAATCCGGATCCGGCCAAGCACAAATCAGCACCTTTGACCAGCAGCGATTCCGTCTCAAAGCACCGGGGAGGGTCCCAAGCAACAAGAAAAAAAAAAGCAATAATCGTTTGCCGGTCCGGAGCATGGATTTCGGAAATCTGATTCTAAACCTCGGACCGCTCGCGCGCTCAAAGCCATAAAAATGGAAAAGCAATAAAGGTTCTGCGCCGGGGTGGTGTTTTCCGGATCTTTCGGAAATCGGATCCAACAAAAAGGTTGCTGCTGCGTTCTTTATGGAGGTACTGAGGGGTGGTCCTCGAGGTAAGGATAATATTTCATAAAAGGATCGCTGACCACTCACTTGGGCTACACCGGCTAGAAGGTGCTTTCGGAGGAAAAGGTGCAGAGCTTTTGGGAAGGCCATGGGGATAAAAAAGAGGTGAAAAGATTGACTTTCAGCATGGTCGTAAAAATAAATTTTCAGTTTTAATGAAGTTGGGCGAGTTTGTTACGTTTATGGGGGTGATTTTTTTAAAGGGAATCCTTAAAGTTTTGTGGTTGTTGGAAAAAGGTCAAAATCTTGTTAATACTAATGAAATAACATCATGTATATTTTAACCATGTTTTTTTTAACAAAGTTGAGATCCTATATTATATTTCGCTACAAGATAATCTTAAATGTTGACAAAATCTTCAATCTGTACGCACATAAAGCCCCAGTAACCATTGCCTTCACACGTAATAAATGAGCCGTCTTCTTTCTGAAAGAGTGTTAAACTCATCATAAAAAACGCCACCACATATTCCGTAGACACGTTCAACCCCATAAATCACGCGAAATCTCATAAAAGCATCCCCCCTCTTCTCAGTTCCGTACAACTTAGCTGCCGGGAAGACGCAGAATCTTCCGGCACGCCATTTCATGGCAAAAATTAGCTCGCACAAGTCAGTAATCATAAAAACTGGCAGCGCAATTATTCACATCATACATTTTATTTCTGTCGCAGGGAATCCAGCTCAAAATCAGCTAATAAGAAAGCCAAACATGAGTTGATGGCTCCAGAGGGGAATCTGCCATCAAGTACAGCATTCTGCGTGGTTCAGTGTTGCCAGCATTTTTGTTCGGGGTTGAAAAATCTGTCCGAGGTGAGAATAACCCAATTAGTTGGTTATGGGAAAACTCCTCCGAAAGCAACTAGTTGAAGGGTGCATTTTCATGGAAAAAGCAAACTTCAACCACAGAGAGACCACAGTTGGCAGCAAATCTTGCACCGCACCCTGCGCTTACAAATGACTGAGCAGAGAGTACGGGATATTTGCTCCCCTGCCAGAAGCTTTTCTAATCTACTGTGACCTCACCGGTGGGGCACCCCGTACTAAATTTTGCTACCTCTCTGTTGTCTGGTGGGGTTCAACACAGTCAGTGGCATCATCTTCTCTTTTTAGCAAAAAGTGATGATGGGGGGAGAGGGTTTAGCCTTGCCATCGGGAACACAAGAGTACGTGAGCAATATATTTTTACGCTGCACGAAATCTACTGCTGATGGTGCTGCTTGCTACTGTAAAGGTAAAGTTGAAGCTTAAACCTGTAAAAATGGTACTGGGGATTAGCTACCTAGAGGAGCAAAAAAGCTTTTTTAGAAATTAATTATTTACCTGATCTATGTTGATCTTTAAAAAAAATAATTACAATACTTTGAAAAATTTAAAATTATGCTTGATTTTAAAATTTTGAAATTATTACCATTGAAAATCGAACCAATAGTTTCCAAGACAACGTCAGTTGAAAATTACAGGTTTGTTAGGTATGACGTGAAAAAACTTATTTTCATAGATTCAAATTCTTTGTGAGGTTGTATATCAGAAATCAGGGATGAAAAAGGGTCACAAAACAATGCTGAAATGACCCAATCTCACCCCCAGACCCAATGTCACCCATGATGGCAGTAGTTCAATATTAGTTTTCCAATAACATAGTTTTTCAATGGAAAAATTCATGGAATATTTTTAAAATGCATAACATAAAAAAAAAACGAAAACATAGATCCCAAAAGTGGCTTTAACTTGAGAACGATAGATCAAATATTGAAAATGGCTTCTTATAGCACTTTTGAATGCTGATAATGTTAGTTTGATTTTCACTTCTGTGTTAGGGTTTTTTAAATATTTATTTGTTACAATATTTATAAATGGTTTAATTTGCACTTAAAAAACTGAACTTTTAGAAAAAAACATAACACTCAAAAAAATGAGTTTGCGTAAACGTGAACAGAGTTCATGCCACCGGGAATCAGGAAGAAAACTGTTCACTTTCATGATGCAATGCACTATAAAAGTTGAATAGTTTTCTTCCTGGTTCCCGGTGGCATGAACTCTGTTCACGTTTACGCGAACTCATTTTTTTGTGTGTAACCTTAAAATAGAATGGGGGGGGGGGGGGGGTTCGCTTTGTAAAAAAAATTAAAAAATGCCTGAAAACCAAAAATCTGGTATTAACAAATTTATCTGGCTTTCCCAGAATAATCTGGAAACCTGGCAACCCTGTGAGCACTGAAAATTGCTATTTGGCCGCAATCCAGTTATGAAAATAACATCTTTTCCTGGCACTCTTTCGGGAAAAACTGCCTACTCAACATCATCAAAAATAACAATGTTAAATAGTTTATTATAGCACTAATTTGAGTCCTGGAAATATTTTACGACGGTTTTTATTTAATTAAAAGTTGATTAAACACATTGAACTCGTTAAACTAAAGTAAAGAACCAATCGTTTGTCTGAAAAAATCTATTCGAAAAAAAAATGTATTGCATAAAAATGTGTATGTTTTGCGTCAATTATAATTTCTGCTAACTTTGATCTCATTTAAGGGGTTACATACATGTAAATCGGCAAAAATTTCAGAGGTTGGTTTGAGCACACACTTAAACTTTTTTTAAATCTGTTTTAAGGGCATTAAAATAAATATTTTCAACTATTATCAAAATAAATTTGAAGACATTTGGTTGTATAATTGCCGAGATATAGATATTTGAAGTTAGCAGTTTCAAAAAACGGGTGCCACGATATCTCAACACTGCTTTGACCAAATCGGCTCAAAATTTTGGTGAAGCCTCGTTAAACCGGTCCTGTGTGCATGACAAAACCCGATTTAAAAAAAAAAATTTGAAAAAATGATAAAAATATTTCTTTGTTTTTCATATAAAAAATCGTCAGTTTTTGATTTTTGTATTTTTTAAAAATGCAAAATTTCAAAATCGGGCTTCGTCATGCACACGAAATATGTCTTGCAAGTCTTCACCTCAAATTTCAGCCAATTTGGTCCATCCCATCTCGAGATATCGTGGCACCCGTAAATCAACTCGGCGTTTAGAGAAAAACGCTCACAAAGTTTGACAGTTCGCTTTGCGCATGGCAAAATTTTGAGCGTAAATCATCTCTTACTCAGTTTAATCATGGAATATCTTCATGAAACTTTCAGGAGTGATTGAAAATCATATTTTAAGTGGATTGAATAAATTTTCTGAAACATGAAATATTGAGATTTTCTACATGTATTTAACCCCTTAAGCATATTCTCAATTTTGAAAAACATCAAAATTTTAATCGTTGGCATATATTTTATGTAAAGTTCAAATTTATCTATTTTGCACATTCAGTTCAAAAGCTGAAATAAAAAAAAAATAACAAAATATCCATGAAGGTATAATTTTTAATAACATGCTTTTTATGAAAAAGAGTAGATTATTTTTGGTTTTTTTTTTCCAAATTATTTTCGGATATAACCTACAACTTCGGGCAAGACTATAGTGCGGCTCTAATACTGAATAATTTTCTTCTCATAACACAAATATTCGAAAATTTCCAAAGTATTTTTTTTTTTTGACGGCTTCCATATATATAAATCCTTGGATCAAATTACACAAAATGTCAAGTTTCAAGTTGGATGCCTTTGTTATTTCAATCACAAAACAACAAATTCAGTATATCACATATAAAAAATTAAATCTTTAAATTTTGTTAGTAGAATTTTGCCGCTTTTTGAGTATTTTTTTCCCAAATATTGTCCAAAAACGTTAATTTCAACAGAAATTGATATAAAAAATCATAATTTTCTTACACATTTTGACTCAAAATCTGTATCATACCCTGATGTAATATTATCCTATTTTTTACTTTGGTTTAAAACCATATTAGTTGAATAGCATTTTTTTCATTTCTTATTTCTATATTATTGTGTTTCACTTTTATATCTAACAAATATATCTTTACTTTTGATGTTTGATGTGTGATACTTTTGATACTTTTATGTTAGCTGAGTTATTGTGAAAACTCTGCAAAAAAAAAAAAAAAACAAAATACTTTTCAAGAGATTTATAAAAATGATACACACCTTAACTTCAACAAAAATCAAAAAGTACCAACATACGAAAAGTGGTATCAAAGGGGTGCAAAAGGTGCAGCCATGATTTTGCGTGCCTCTCGGGAATCGTGCTCTCTCCCTCCATGACCCGAAATCAGGCGTTCCTAGCATCATCCCCAAACTTTTGATTTTTTAATACACCATCAGGATCATGTCATAGTAGAACATTACCTTTGTTAAAAAAAATAAAAAAAGCTTAAGTTATTTTTTTATTATTTGGTTTTAAATTAATGAAATAACGAACTTTTTCGTTCAAACGAATTAATCTAGCATAAAATTTTGAATTTAATTAACAATTTTTTATACTTTTTTTTGTAATATTTAGCTTGTTTAAGAAGCTTTTTAAATAGAAATTTGCAAAAAAAAATAAAAAAATAAATAAAATATTTACATTTAAAAAATCGTGCAGGTACCCTGTACCTTACATCGAACGAAAGCAAGAGTGCACAACGTTCAACCCCCATTTCGAAATAAAATGGGGGAGATACAACCCGAAGAAGCGCTTGGAACCCAGAACGTGGGTGGTTGAGGGAAGGGTGGCAAAAGCTCACCGAGATTGGCCATAGGTAAATAAAAGTTATAAATTACCTGACTCAACTCCGTAAATAATCGCAAAAGAAAGCGTCGCGTAAGCGGGTTTTTCTCCCTTGCTTTCTTCACCGTCAGGTTGGGGTGGAGATGATGATGGTAGCTGGGAGTTGCGGGTGGGATTTATTTTGCCGACGAAGACGACGATGGCAGTGAATTGACTTGGATCAACCTCCTCCCTCTGTCATGGATGGGGAGTTCAGAGAGGAAAATTGGGTACCACACACGGGGTTAAATGCCAAACAAGTGCTGTGGGAAGGAGTGTTTGGAGTTTGATGGGAGAAATTGGGGGTGGTTTGACGGTTAAGAAATGGTGACGAATGTGTGAAGGAGTTCTTTGTGATTTAAGAATCTGTCGAAGTCTATTCACGGAAAACAATTACGTTATTGAGAATTATTGCACGGTATTTCTTAGTTTATTATATGTTCGTAAGAAAATTTTCTAACAATATCAAAGACAATCATGAAGTGGAAAGTACACAACAAGCTTGTCAATTTATAGACCATATTTTTTTTTTGAATTCAAAACAACAGAGAAAACGAACATTGAAATCTACAAAAACTTTTTACCCTTTTTGAGCAAATTTGGACGCAGATTTAAATTTAGCTGAATGGCAAACTCATCCAGGTTCTAATCAACACTAACAAGCCTTTGTCCAATTTAAAAATCAAAATACTGACTCAAGCAATTTTCCCCAACCGTATCATGCAAGCATCTCAAAGACCATCAATCAATATTTAAATTACCGAAAAACGCTCCTCTGAAGGTGATCGGCAGGCGGGGGTTGAAAAACGGCAAACTAAGGGAAAACTATTTTCCAATCCAAAAATGTAGGTCACCAGCACCGTCGCCGGACGGCAGGGTGCAATTCAGACAATAACGGAAAATAGAGTAGTATCGTTTCGCCTTCCGGACGTGGACATTTTTGGAGGGGGGAGACCACCCCCTTGTGGAATATCAACTTCGTCCTCGTCGTCACAGACGATAGCGAACCTTTGCTGGGGGGAGGGAGCGAGTTTGTTGTCGTGATCCCTCTACCTATTTAATCTAAATTTAATTCAATTTTATGATAAATTTCATTATAGAATCAATTTTACCGTCGACGATAGTTTTTCATCCACCTGGTCGTAACGTCCTGCCGTCATTGAGTTGGGGGGCGAGGAGGGAAGGGAATTGTTTAACTTTTCCCCAGGACGACATCGTCATCATCGTCATCGACTTCATCAGCAGCAGCAGGAGTAGTTGTTCCCGGTAAATGGCGCTGCTCGTTTTGAGCGCTCGTAAATGTAATCAATTGAATAACCTGGCGGGATCGATTTAATGCGAACTGGGCGATATTTATGACTTGCTGTGTATACTCTGCTTCGATTTGCACAGGGAAAAATGCTAATGAACTTATGACTTGTCTGACAGGGACGGGGGGCCTAATGGAGCGGAACGGTTGTTTGAAGTGTGCTTTAAAATGCAGGAAATGTCTCTGCTTAAGGGTGCTTTGAAATTTAAATTTGATGAAATTCAATGTCGTTGAAAGAGTTGGATCCTTGGGCACTTTGACGCTCCGATTTGGATTCTGGAATATTTTTCTGTTAGATCTTACTGGACTGATTAACTATAAGAGACATTTTAAGTTCCTATGAATCTTTATTGCATATTGACTACAAAAGAAATTCGATATTTTTTCTCAAAAAATCATTACTCTGAATCCTGTTAAACGATGTTCGCAATCTTTGGAATAGTTGCTTTAAATTCGCTGAAAAAAAAAAGCTCAGCTGTACGCTTTTTGACCTCGAGACCTTCAAATTAGCAAATCAATTATTCATTTGATCTGCAAGTGTTTTCAGCTATGTTTTCAAAATATCATTGTGTTTTTCATTAAAACCAAACTATTCACTTTTCTTATGAAAAGTGGCAAGCGAAATTTGGTTCAGCTGTTCAGGAGATATTTTATTGTTATTGTTTTTTTGATATTTTAAAAGGACCACCCTAATCGCCCAACAAAAAATAAAGGCCTAATTATTTTGGCCAAGGAACTCCAATGCCAAATTTGAGCCAAATTGGAGCACTTTAAATTTGAATCGCTGGTTTCACGTGGAATCGCTGAATTTACAAAAATGTGTAAATTTTTGAGGAATTTTCTGATCCATTTGATGTTTTCGACAAAGATAGTGTGAGAAGTGTAGGTATTGATATGAACTAAAAAAAAGGCTCAAGTAGAAAAATAACCGATTTTTATTTTACTCTTTTTATACAAAAAATCTATTTATCCATTTCCAATTTGACATTTTCACAAAAACTGCGATAACTTAAACATTACTTTTTTTGGAATCCAAAAGTTGCGTAATTCAATTCGAAAAAATTAGTACCAACAAATGTATAGTTCATGTATAGCTTAAATTTTAAAGTAATCGCAGTATTTGTGAAAAAAGTTGAATCGACGTGTCGAAAAACCCAGATTTTATTTTCAAAATAATCATATCTCAGAATCTTATTAATGTTTACTCGCAATTTTTGAATGTGTTACGTAACATACTACAACGAATCAGGAAAAAATATGTTTAGACATGGTGCAGCGACCTCAAATTTAAATCATTAAATTTGTCAATTTTTCGATCCTCACCACAGTTCTGACCATGCGCGCTTACGCAAGCATAAATAATTTTACCCGTCGACTCGCGTTGCGCGACAAATAATTAAGCTTATGTACAGGTGTGGATCATGAGTCATCCTCACCTGAAAAGCCCTTTATTAAATTTCGCCAATTGTTAGGCAATCAAAAAAATGGTTAAGCTTTCAATTATGAATGTGCGATGTTATTACACAGGGGAAATTGAGGGTGTGGCTTAACCAAATTCATTGGCATGTTTGTTCAATGGAGAATTCGACCTTCTCATTATTGACCAACATTTTTGAGAATGTTTTAGGAACATAATTTTGATATTCCAATAACATAATTTAAAGTTTCACGACAATGGTTCGAACCCATGACTTCCGATTTTGAGGTGTACTCACTACACCATACGGAAAGTCATGAAGAATTGCAGAGGTCTGCATAATTTAATTCATGAGGTTCATCGATGCTTCTCATCGAAACGGACCACTTTTAGTAGAACAAAATTTAGTAGAGTTTTCGGGGACTGACTATAAAAACCCCAAAATTCCTGAGGAGGGCAGTTAGTTCCAGTTAGTTCCAATTAGTTCCAGTTAGTTCCAGTCAGTTCCAGCCAGTTCAAGCCCAGTCCAGTTCCAGATCCTGAAGAAGCCCCAGACCAGCCGGACCCGCCAGCAGCCACCAGTAGCAGAGGCCCCAGTCCAGCCGGACTTAGCGGTGGAGGCCGCAGTCCGCCGGGACTTAGCCGCTGTGAAGAGTCCGCCGGGACTTAGCCGCTGTGAAGAGTCCGCCGGGACTTAGCCGCCGTGAAGAGTCCACCCGGGACTTAGGAGTTCGGGTCTGGCATGGCTCGGCGAAGAGGTCTGGAGGACAAGTCTGGCTTCAACGTAGAGAATTGGCTCGACGAAGGTCTTAATGAAATTAGCAACAAATAGTTGAGTGATGTGATCGTGCGCGTAAAGGTTGAGAGTGTTACCGCAAAAATGTAATCTTTAAAAGGTGTAATATACAAATAAGTGAAGTTTACTGATCTGTTTTGACTCTACAAGTAAATATCACAAAAATCCTGAAAGCCTAAACCGCTCGGGCCGTTCAGGTGGTGACTAGCGGAAAGCAACGCTGTGTGTGTTTGGACACGCCATTATGATTGGACAAAACCGAGAGTTGAAAATGTGATTATGTGTGAAAGTTAATGAACAAAATGATTTCGCGAGGTGACAAACAGTTAAAATATTGTAAAAAAAAAAAACGTTAAATAGAAGAAAATGTTATGTGAGGAGTTCTAAGATGGAAGCAAATGTGCAGCAGTACGAGAGGGAACCAAAACGGGCTCGACCAATGGCAGAAGCATCGGAAATTTCAAAACCGGCCAACGATGGACAACACTAGGGATTCAACAATGACAAGATCATCTGGATCAACTGGAGACGAAATTCAGCCGCATCGAACACCCAAGAAGACGACCATGGAAATCTGGCAGTTTAGGGTGAGTAAACAAAAGTTATACCGAAATTTGATGTAAATAGTTAAAAACACGCTCAAAAGGGTGCACAGCAACCAAGGAAGTTGTTGTCTTCTTATGCCAAAATTGACAAACTTACGGACCCAATCCTGCACAAATCTGATTGTAAAAACAGGCAAATTTTGTTGTAAATCACTTAGTAGACAGTACTTTAGGGGATGAATAAAACATTATATCGATAGTTCCCGTAGTTTCGAAAATACTAAAATATCGGTAACAAAAATCTTGGTGCAAAAGCTCTTGTTGATGTGCTCCGTTAAAGATGGCGAATTTGGAGATGACGGATTTAATCCAGCTTATTCCAGAATTTGATGGGTCATTAGACTCACTGGAGCAATTTTTAATATTAATAGAATATTATGCTGATCAAATTCCTGAAGGCGAAGATCAAAGTAAATTTTTAAATGTTGTTTTTATGAAACTAAAATTTAAAGCAGCAGCACGTATTAACCGAATTTATGCAAGCACTTGGGAAGAAACCAAGGCAAATTTAATTAGAGAGTTTGGTATCAAAACTACTTTTGGTAGTATAATTGAACAAATTGAAACTCTGAAACAAGGACGGGATGAATCATTTAAATCATATGCAGGAAGAGTTCTTGACATAAAATACGAAATCATAAAAATTGATCAAAGTTACAACGAAAATTCATTTACAGCTTATTGCTTAAAAAGCCACTTTATAGTTGGAATTATAAATAATGAAATCAAAGCAATTGCCACTAATAACCGTCATATGAAGTTGGAAAATTTGCTAGAATTTTTAGAAAATGAACGAATTGACAGAGAGTCTTTAAGAACTCTCGAACAAAGGTTACTTGCTAGTACTGAAAATTCAAACCTTAATTTTGACAGAAAATTCAGAAATTTCAGGAACAATAAAAATAAAAAATTTTATCAAAGAAATAATTATCAAGCTAACAAATTTTATGAATGTTATAAAACGAATACTGCAAAGAGCACTTTAAAACGAACTTATACAAATAGTCGACGCAATAAAAATCAAATTCCAAATAATTTTAAACTGCAATTTAACGAATACATTCCACCACATGAAACATTAAAAATCAATTTCAATAATGATTCAATATTTTATGCAAATATTGCTACCTTGGCAAATCCAACAAAATTTCACAAATTTATAATTGACTCCGCATCATGTAACAATTTTGTAAGATGGGATGTGGTTAGTAATATGCGTTTAACTAACATTGATTTCAACGATAGAATTTCCATTAGAGGGGTTCATGGAATAGCAGAAGATACAGTAGGATCTGTAAATATGATTTTATTGATAGGAAATTCAAAATACGAGGAAAAGTTCTACATTTTGAAGCATTTCGCTGATGATGCAATTCTTGGAGCACATTTTCTAAAGAAATACACCTTATATATTAGTCAAAGTTTCGACAACATAGTTTTACGAACGCCTGACACAAATAATATGCAATATAATAATCATGAAATGACCAATTTATTTAGAATCAATGACATTGAAAATATAAACAAAGTAAATATGACAGGTATTGGAGCAAATACTTATGACAATTTTAATACAAATTACGATGAAAATAATGAAAATAATTATGATTATGACAATGGCTGCAATGGCAGAATTCAACCAAGCATTGAAGAGTATTATGACAATCAAATTGAAATTGATGATGATAACCAAGATTACCCAAAAGAGATGAATTTAGAAAACGATCGGGATTATGATGTGATTGAAAACATGAAGCATGAGAAACTTACAGGCAACGAAAGAATGAGAAAAATTTATGAATTGGTTAAAACAGACCACTTGAAAGGTGATATCAATCAAGAAATTAAAAATATTTTGAATGATTTTAATGAAATATTTTATTTAGAGGGTGACGAGTTGACTTATACCAATTTAACCATGCACGATATAGAGACAACAACTGAAATTCCAATTAATAAAAGACAATATAGATTTCCTGAAGCTACCAAGAAACACGTAGAAGAACAAGTGGAAGAAATGCTAAAATTAGGGATAATACGCCCAAGTAAAAGTCCGTGGAATGCACCGGTATTATGCATCCCAAAGAAAGACTTAGACGCCGAAGGCAACAAACGCTACAGAATTGTAGTGGATTTTCGAGACCTAAATACAATTACTAAACCATTTGTGTACCCTATACCGCTTATTAGCGAAATTTTGGACAGTATTGGAGAAGCTCGATATTTCTCAACCATTGACTTGAAATCAGGATTTTATCAAATCCCAATTAACCCAAAGGATGCTGCGAAAACCGCTTTTTCAACATTTTTAGGACATTATGAATTTTTAAGAATGCCAATGGGACTGAAAAATAGTCCATCAACATTTCAAAAATTTACATTCACACTTATTTATGAAATACAACCAGTTAATGCGTTTGTATACTTGGATGATATTATTGTTTTCGGTAGAACTATCGAAGAACACAATGAAAATTTATATAAAGTTTTGAATGCATTACATGAACATAATTTAAAAGTTGAACCATCAAAATGTAAAATTTTACACAAAGAAGTCAGATATTTAGGTCATATTATTAGTGAAGAAGGGATTCGACCAACTAGTGAAAATATTGATACAATCAAAAACATGAAAAGGCCGCAGACGATTAAAAATGTGAGATCATTTTTGGGAACTGTTAATTTTTATGGAAAATTTATTCCAAACATTGCAGATAAACGTAAGCCACTTAATGCATTATTAAAGAAAAATGTGAAATTTATTTGGACAGAAGAATGTGAAAATGCTTTTGAAGAATTAAAGAACTATTTAATTTCAGAACCAGTTTTAGTTAGACCGAACTACAATGACAAATTTGTTTTGACAACTGATGCTAGCGATTATGCTATCGGAGCAGTTCTTACTAATGAGAAGTCAAATGATCACCCCATCGCTTACGCAAGTCGTGCGCTTATCGGGGCTGAAAGAAACTATTTTACTATTGAGAAGGAACTACTTGCTATTGTTTGGGCAGTAGACCACTTCAAACATTTTATTTATAACCAAGATTTTATCGTTTACACAGATCATAGGCCGTTGGTAGCTCTATGGCATTTGAAGGAAACTTCACCAACGTTGACAAAGCTTCGTTTGAAAATCCAAGGCATTGGATGTGAAATTCGTTACAAGCAAGGAAAGGAAAATGTGGTTGCAGATTTTCTCTCACGTTTAAATAATGATGAAGATCATGCAGATGATAAACAAGCATCAAAATTAGTAGCAATTACAACTCGTCAACAAGCAAAACAAAATAGACAAAATATTTCAGATAATCAAAACTTAACAAATACTCCAAACAGACAGAATTCATCTAGAAACAATACTAATTGGAATAATAATATGAATGGACTTCAACAAATTGACATAAATTTAGATAATGACGATGATAGCAACGATAAAACATTTGCTTACAAGGATTTCCAAGATACAGATATCGATTTTAACGTTTTAAAATTTTCTAAAAATATTATACCATTTGAACAAGCCGAAGCTACATTTATGATATTAAACAGTGTTACGGTACACAAAGAATTGAGTAAATACATTGACCTTCCACATGGTATTAAGGATTACACCAATGAAAATATATTTGTATTCCCGCAAAAGAAAATTTGGGGTTTAATTTTGAATGGAACATATCGTTCAGCAGTTAAACATGAAGAATTTTTCGATGGTTTATTTAAAGGCTTTAAAGATTATCCTGATTTTGCTAAAGATGCATCAGTTATACAAATTATTTCTCATAGAATATTTAAAACAGAGTTGGAACTAAACTTATTACGATTTTTTGCAATGAAACTTTCAAAGTCATTTACACTATATGCAACAGAAAATGAACGAATTTATGTAAAGCCAGAAGACAGAGATCAAGTGCTCAAAGATTTTCACGACGCACCGTTGGGTGGTCATGTCGGAGGTAAACGAATGATTAAAAGAATGAGTCCTCTTTTTACATGGGAAAATATGCGAAGAGATGTTTTGAATTATGTAAAGCAATGTGATTCTTGTCAAAAGAATAAAATATGGCCAGCAAATAAGATGCCAATGAAAATTACGACAACATCGTATGAACCCTTTGATAAAATTTATATGGATGTGGTTATGTTACCAATTTCTAATAATGGAAACAATTGTGGACTTGTGATACAAGATGATTTAACAAGATTTTTGATTGTAGCTCCCATGGAAAACCAAGAAAGTACTACTGTTGCTAGAACTTTTGTTGAAAACTTTGTTTGTAAATTTGGTGCTCCTAAAGAAGTTGTAACCGATCGAGGTACAAACTTTGTAAGCAAATTATTGCAACATACATGCAAAATATTACACATTAAAAAGATCGTTACAAGTGCATATCATCCTCAAGCTAATTTAGTTGAGAGATCAAATAGAGAGTTAAAAATTTATTTACGAAATTTTATTGGCAAAGATCCACAATGTTGGGATGAATTGATACCATATTTTATGTTTGAATACAATACTACAGAAAATTCATCAACTGGATATTCTCCCTATGAACTTTTGTATGGAAGAAAAGCTACTATACCAAGCACAATTTATAAAATCAATGATTCAGATTTAAATTATGACGACTATATTTGTTCAATGAAAGATATATTCAAGGAGGCTCATGAAACTGCTAGAAACAACTTAATATTGTCAAAAGAAAAGAGAAAGGAAATTTATGACAAAAAGACAAATGATTGGGTACCAATGTGGGGAGATAGAGTTTTGGTACAAATGGTACAAACAGGAATTGGTCAAAAGTTACAAAATAAGTGGCGAGGCCCTTATGATATCGTTAAATTCAACAGCGATCAAACGACCACTATTAAAAATGGAAACAAATTTGAAGATGTACATAATAATAGACTAAGAAAATATAATGATTAACATAACACTAAATGATAGTTCACAATGTACCCGTATTAAAATACATTTAATATTTTTTTTTAACAATATACATTAATCATAATTTAAAATGAAATGCTCCAATACAAGAAAAATATTTTGAAATGACAATTACAGTACAGTTAAAATAAAGTAAAAAAATAAGCGATTTATGCAATGAACGACATAGTATCATAAACGATTAATATCAAAAGCCTACAAGGAATGAAAATATTTATTTTTAAACACGGGATTATTTATGTATATTGAACAAAAATAAAAATAATAATAAAAAAAATTATTGAATTGCTATGATTGATGAATTAGAAAAAAAACGATTGTTATCAAGAGCACTAAATGAATCAAACAAATGTGTTACAAATACTGATTTTTTATAAAGAAAAATAAACATGAAAAAAGAATATATGATTGATTTGATAGGATAAATGAATTAATGTTGAGTTAAACAAAATATGAATGATTATTATCAAAAAAATGCGAAAACAAGATGGGGTTTAAAAAAGAAACAGATTAAGAAAAATACCAGTACTGAGTTTATACATTTTTTTTTTTTGAAAAACACGTGAAGCGATAATGTTAAAATATAAACATAATAATGAAGCAGTGATGAAACACGTTAAAACAATTAAGAAGCTGTTGGTTGCAATTTCGGAAATATACTTAATTGAGCTTAAATGGGTTAACAGGGTTTTAGAAAAAAATAAAACAAATAAAAACAAATCAAACGGACTGAACAATAATGAAATTTCAACGACAAGCAAATGAAGATGGTGTGATTATTAAATGTTCCAAAACAACATGTATGCAAGTAAGAATGTGTGTGAGAAAAATTGGACAAGGGAAGGCCACCCAGAATGAATGTTGAATGTAAACATGTGTTTTATAATTTACTTAACAATGGATTAAGAATATATTTTCAGATTTTTATACGCTAATACGAAGGATTTACAGGAAACCATTGGAAGACGATCAAGAAGACAACAATTTCAACAAGGACGAATATGAAGTACAGCTCAAGGAAAGGTAAAATTTGTGAGTATATCGTGGGGAATCTAAAAAGATCGAAAAGGACGGTAAAAGTTCCGATCTAGGGATACATAAACTGATAAAGCAACGCCAAAGGGATTAAAAAGTAGACAATTGTACTCTACGGGGAGAGTTCTTATGTCGAATATAGCTTCAAAACAGTTGTAATCCATGGGGGGATTCAATATGTTAAAACATTTCAAAACATTTGCACTTTACGGGGATAGTCAAATGATAATTAAAGGGAATGGATAAATAATGCTTCAAGGGAAAATCAAGGGATAAATACTGCTTCAAGGGAAAAACAACTTTAAACTGATAAAATTCAGTGGGGAAACAATTCAGAAAATTTCTACATAGATTATTGAACCAAATACTTTCGTGCAAATTCAGCTTTGTTGCGAATTGCTCAAATAAACAAATTAATTCAATGGGTTTGACAAATTTGAAAACACAAACTAATGTACAGATTTCATAAAAAGTTGGAAGAACAGAAAGGATATTTTAACATGCGCAGTATTGCAATGACAAGATGATAGGATGTATAGATCAATGATAAACTTTATAGAGTATTTTTTTTATTCAAGTATAAAAATAATAGTCAATTAGAACTGATTTTTTTAGTATTAAAAATAATAGAACTCATTTCATATAAAAATATCAACAAGATTTATAAGATTGTAAGTAAATTTGAATTTCAATTTTGCACAGAAATAAAATGATAGAATTGAATCCTGAAAATTATAAAATATTGTTCATGCGAAGAAAACATGTAAGAAATTTTTGTGGGTGAAACAAAACTTAAAAAACTGAAGTAAAATATGGCAGAGACGAGAGACGAAACACTTGAGATGATCGACGCGTTCGTATGCTGAGAAGTTCTACGCGTTCGTATGCAGAAGTTTGTGATGGCAAGATGGTGAGTGGCAAAGTCAAGCGAGATGTTGGATAGGTAACGGTGTTGATGTTGTTGCAAAAGGTCATATCAATGAGGATCAAGTCGGATAAAGACGCAATTCTAGTAACGAGACATTCACGTAAAACAAATTACCAATCGAAATGTGGAATTATGCGAAGTAAAGATGATAGAAATGCGAAACATCAATTATGGAACAAAAATGCAAGTTGAGATCATACTGCACGTCTGAAACTATTGAAAAGGAGAAGATCATGATAAACAAATAATAACATCATCCGATGTCATTAATTTACAAAAGCCAAAGTTGCAAATTACAGGAAAAGACAATTTTGGATAAAACAACATTTCCTAAACATTTGAAAAAAGAATTACATCAACCGATGTCAATAATTTGAGATTGTCAAAGATACAAAGCAACTGGAAAAGTCAATTTTGGACAAAAATACTGGGTTTACGAACAATTCACAATACTCAGCAAGTGAGAAGTCAATGCACTCTCAAAATTGACCACAGTCAACTCAAAGCTGGGTTATGAAGCATAATTCATGATGGAAACGACAATTGCACTAATCAACGAAATTCAACACCTTAGCCTCGAAAACTGATCAATTGACCAAGTCACTGTGGAATGAATAGCCTCATGATAGAGACGATTTTTATGGAAGACGACAACGATACCAACCAGCCGATCAACAAAGTTCTACAACAACAACAAATTTTGCTTACAGTGGAAAAAATGCAATGATTTTTTTTAGAAGAGATAATGAAAATTAATTTCAAATGCAAGTTTATGTAAATCAGTTTCAACGAAAATAATTTTACAAGAGAAGTTCAAAACAGTAATTCAAGTAATTTAACAGGACCAAAGATCAAAAGAGTAATGAAAATAATTTTACAGTAGAAAAATCAAAAGAGCAATTATAATTATAAAGAAATTTTCAAGAAACCACAAGAAGAACAAATTGTAAACCGCACGATCACTACACCCGACAATATTCTTTCCATAGATGATCATTTCTTTCAGACGATCATCTAGCTGATAAGTGTGGGGGAGATTAACCGAACCAATTTTTTTTAAATCAGTTTTTTTATAGCCAGCCATTTATATTTTTTATGATTTTTTTCAAAGTATTTTTTTCACAAATCAAATTATTAATTTTGGGAATATTCTTCCAACCTACGAATAACTTTCGATAGATGTTCTTAATGCTTTTCAAGAATTCAAACATCTAGCTGGTAAGTGTGGGGGAATGCAGCGACCTCAAATTTAAATCATTAAATTTGTCAATTTTTCGATCCTCACCACAGTTCTGACCATGCGCGCTTACGCAAGCATAAATAATTTTACCCGTCGACTCGCGTTGCGCGACAAATAATTAAGCTTATGTACAGGTGTGGATCATGAGTCATCCTCACCTGAAAAGCCCTTTATTAAATTTCGCCAATTGTTAGGCAATCAAAAAAATGGTTAAGCTTTCAATTATGAATGTGCGATGTTATTACACAGGGGAAATTGAGGGTGTGGCTTAACCAAATTCATTGGCATGTTTGTTCAATGGAGAATTCGACCTTCTCATTATTGACCAACATTTTTGAGAATGTTTTAGGAACATAATTTTGATATTCCAATAACATAATTTAAAGTTTCACGACAATGGTTCGAACCCATGACTTCCGATTTTGAGGTGTACTCACTACACCATACGGAAAGTCATGAAGAATTGCAGAGGTCTGCATAATTTAATTCATGAGGTTCATCGATGCTTCTCATCGAAACGGACCACTTTTAGTAGAACAAAATTTAGTAGAGTTTTCGGGGACTGACTATAAAAACCCCAAAATTCTTGAGGAGGGCAGTTAGTTCCAATTAGTTCCAGTTAGTTCCAGTCAGTTCCAGCCAGTTCAAGCCCAGTCCAGTTCCAGATCCTGAAGAAGCCCCAGACCAGCCGGACCCGCCAGCAGCCACCAGTAGCAGAGGCCCCAGTCCAGCCGGACTTAGCGGTGGAGGCCGCAGTCCGCCGGGACTTAGCCGCTGTGAAGAGTCCGCCGGGACTTAGCCGCTGTGAAGAGTCCGCCGGGACTTAGCCGCCGTGAAGAGTCCACCCGGGACTTAGGAGTTCGGGTCTGGCATGGCTCGGCGAAGAGGTCTGGAGGACAAGTCTGGCTTCAACGTAGAGAATTGGCTCGACGAAGGTCTTAATGAAATTAGCAACAAATAGTTGAGTGATGTGATCGTGCGCGTAAAAGTTGAGAGTGTTACCGCAAAAATGTAATCTTTAAAAGGTGTAATATACAAATAAGTGAAGTTTACTGATCTGTTTTGACTCTACAAGTAAATATCACAAAAATCCTGAAAGCCTAAACCGCTCGGGCCGTTCAATGGGCTCTTTAGTCCCGAAAGCTTAAAATGAGTAAATGTAATTTTTTACTTAGGACCTTTTCAAAAATTCAGCTAGTTTTTTTTCGGATCGCAGCATATTTTTCCTCAAATGCCCAACTAATAATATTTCTTTTGAAACCTGGCGATCTGAAAGTGGTTCGGCCGTTCCGGAGATATGACTTAAAAAAAACGCATTTCTTTAACCACCCTATTTCTAATAAGAGAACCCTAATTGTTGAACAAAAAACGGGTCTAATTTTTTTTCAAAGGAACTCCTAAGCCAAATCTGAGCCAAATTGGAACACTCTTGATTTAGATCCTTCCATTCGCAT
This sequence comes from Culex pipiens pallens, assembly GCF_016801865.2. Lineage (NCBI taxonomy): Eukaryota > Metazoa > Arthropoda > Insecta > Diptera > Culicidae > Culex > Culex pipiens. The sequence goes on along the minus strand of NC_068938.1, from coordinate 33,145,812 downwards.
TTTAAAAAAATCTGATGTGTTTGAGGGGACAAAAACGTGCAACTTTGGAGCTATAGATAAGAACAAACCAGAATGCTGCCGCTGAGCCATAATTTTTCATAAAAAAAAAATTTTTGAAAAAAATAAATGCAATATTACTCATTTTTTGCCTTCCTCACCTTACTGAGGAAAGGCTTTAAAATCACTCGAAAACTGAACTTCTCAATTAGACCTCCTAGACCCACCTTTATGTATACCTAATCAATTCATGTATACTCATAATCAAATTCTGAGCAAATGTCTGTGTGTGTGGTGGGATGTTGATCAAAAAATTGTCACTCGATTATCTTGACATTGGCTGAACTGATTTTGTCCGTTTTGGCGTCATTCGATCCGTCTTGTGGTCCCATAAGTCGCTATTAAAAATTGTGCGGTTTAGTTAAGTACTTCAAAAGTTATGCTAAAAAAACGATTTTAACAAAAGTCCGGAAGATTGTAAAAGGGTGGTTTTTGTTAGAAAACCTACCATGTTATACATTTTTAGAAAGGTATTTAAAAAACCTTTCCAACGCGTCCAAAACATTGAAAGTCTGACAACCCTATCGAAAGTTATAAGCACGTAAGTGTTTTTTATGCACTTTTTTCTGGCCGGATCTCAGATATTTTGATGAAAACGTTGTCCAAATATATCATGCGACCTATCTTTGGATAGGTAATTAAATGACCTTTCCAACGAATGTGAGGAAGGCACCAACCACCTAAGGGTGGATTAAGTAACGTTTTTAACTTTATTTTTAGAATAAAATTAAATTTGCAATCGGAAATAACTTAACAGAAATTTTGATAAAGTGCAACGTGTCAAAATATAGCCATTTAAGGTTAGTTAGTTTTTTTTCGATTTAAACTTCATTTCCACTTCTTAGAATTTGCTTTTCTTAAGGATAAGAATTTTGAAATAAAATTGTCTGAGAAACGTTGAACATTGGACCTCTGGTTGCTGAGATACAGCGGAAAAAAAGAAAACAGGAAATTTCTTGAAAATTGAAGTTTCCTAAGTCTTACCCTAACATCCCTCGCATTTGCTAGGGCAAATACCTTAGCCACTAATGGTCCAATTTTCAGTGTTAAAAATCAGTGTTAAAAATTAAAAAATAATTTTGAAAACTTAAATTTTTGAAAAAAAATATTATCAAGTCTTTTTGTTGTTGTGTTGATCTTGATTTGAGGTAGGATCTCGAAAAAAAAATAAATTGAAGTTTTGTAAAAAAAGTTATATTAAAAATCAACAAAACCATTTTTTTGTACCTTTTCATATCTATAACTTTTCCAAATACAGTGTCGATCAGAAAACTTCTGTTAAAGATACAGATTTTGGAATACTCACTTACTATTTTCATATAGAAAGCTGCCAAAATTGTATGGATCCTTGTATGGGTAAACCAACGACACAAAATAGCTTCCTTGGACATTGGGATGGCCCTTACAAAGTTTGAGCCAAATAAAAAATAATCAAAACATAAAAATGTATGAAATTAGCTGATTTTGAAGAGATCTTTTCACTGGTCAGATCGTTCTTTTAAGTGGACCAATCTGATACAAAGTGTTATACTAACTGGCTTTGCGATTTATTATGGCTTTTATGGTCCTTTTTATGGCTATTGGACCTTTTTAAGCCTTGAAGATTTTAAAAATCTATGAAATCTATGATTTCTCATATAGATCAAAGAAAGCTTCTGCGGTATCATGAAGGTTGTTATCCTTCAGAATCAAGATGAAGCTCTTAATAAGTTCGAAAATTTCATCATGCAATACTCCAGTTCCAACAAACCTGTCCCCCTTCAACACCGGAGTGCCATTTGAATTCCTCCCAGTGGCAGCTGCTGCTCTTTCATCCCAAACTCGATTACGTAAGCCTGGGGCTCAATTTGCTCTCCACTATGTCCATCAAATCCCAGCCGGTCTCCACCTTCCCTTTCTCGGGACCACTTGAGCCCGGCGGACTTGTCTCCGGACGTATGAGCACGTTGTGTTCCTATTTACCGAAACTATTCACGTTTTCTGAAATATTTATTACGTAACCAGGAGAGAGTGAAACCTAATCCCACTTTCCCATTAGGCCTATTTCCGAACCGGGCCCCAGATTCTTATGATGCATACACGAGCGCACACGCGTACAGTGCGCAGGGATGAGAAAAACTCATTTTCGTCAATTATGCTGGATCGGGTGCGGGGGTCAGGGATGAGAAAAAGTGATCAGTTCAGATCTTTTCTCAAAGCAAGCTCAAATCTTCTAGGGCTGCGGAGTTAGTGGAGTTGACACTTTTTGAGGATCCAGAGTTAGAGTCGTAGTCAACAAATTTTGAGAAGCTTTGAAGAGTACTTGGAGAAAGTTTTACCCTGCAGCGGTCTAAACTGCTTTGCCGTAGATATCTTGAAGAGGTTTTGTAAAACACCCCAAACTTTTAGCTGATTGAGCTAATACCTGAAAATAAACATAAATGTTTCGGAATGCAAATGTAAAAAAAACTGGCATCACTGCCACTGTCACCCTGGCTGGCGTCTTTATCAAGCCGGCAACCGGGCAGTTTTCGGTTGATGAAGGTGGCCTCTTGTGTATGCGTACTAGGGTGCCCAGAATACGGGATTTTTTCTCAAAACCTCGCTCCACAACCTGAATATTGTTCCTTGAGCTATTTTAGGACTCTGGGCCAAATATGAGCAAAATCGGTTAACATTTACCCATTGATACTCGGGGGTGAAGTTTGTATGGGAAAAATCGAAAAAATGTATGGAAAACCAAATTTTCTTACGGTTCGGTCTACACGGTGCGCTACTTACATCCAAATTTTTCCAATAGTGAGATTCTCATTAGAAATTTAATGCTCTACAACTTAGTAGAACATACCAAAGCTGTAAAACTTAATCCTGAAAAGTTATTAGCGATTTAAAAAAGTCATTTTTGTATGAAAAAAAAATATTTTCGCCAACTTTAGGCTCGGGTATCAATGGGTTAATCTCAACCAATTTCGCTCAAAATTTGCACAGATGCTTAAAATAACAAAATAAACCGTTTTCCGCTTGTGGAGCAGGGGGTCATTTTTTCTGGGCACCCTAATGCGTACGGAATGCTGGGCCAACCCAGCATGACAGACATTTTCATTAGGAAACGAATCCATGAGACATGATCCTTTTTACCGGCTATTTTTGTGTGTGTTCCGTAAGGTGTCCTGCTGCTGGCCAGCCGGATGTCCTTGAAGTCGTCGCCTTGGCCCAGCAGTGTTGCCATTCGGAACATGTAATGCCCATTAATTTCCGCATGCCTCCGCATGCGTTGCCGTGTTCAGGAGCAGGGGAAAAGTCTTTTTCTTCAAAAATATGCTCGACCCTCGTCAAACGTAATGAATAACGCTTTGGAATTGAAGCTGTCGAGGCTATTTTCGGACAATTAATTCTGGTCAGCATGAAATCGGATTGGGAATGGCTTTCCAAAAATTTGGTCACAAAACGAAAAATGGGCGCTTCATCTTGTAGAGATGTAAAATTCAACAATTTCAAGCAAGTTTCGTTGCTAACTTGAAGAACCACCCCCCAAAACCACCCTCAATATCGACAATCATTGCACTAAATCAGGCTGTTGTGCTGAAAAACGTTCCCGGGACCTGACTCAAGCACAACAACCAACCTCTTGGACTGCAGTTCGAAGCCGGACCGTTGACCAAATTTCGGCATGGGTCGGCAGAAAAACTTGGGCAAACCGGACAAAATGAACGATGATTTATACGGCCAGATAACGAACGTCCCCGTCGACCGTCCAATTTTGCGCTCGTAAATTGTTTCGATATTTTTTATGACCTCAGGACCCCAAACTGTACATGGGGCTGCATTGCTGCTCTCTTCAGGAGGCACCATGCACCTCGAAAAAAAAATACCGGCAACGGTTTCGCCTCCACCACTTTAGCGAAGCTAATTTTACTGGCAGTCAACGCTTAAAAACGGTGCGCCCGAAACATGAATCTTTGCCGCCTTCGACTTCCGGCGTGTAAGGGAAAATTCTCGAGAGCGCTCGTAAAAGCCGCTCCACTTATCGACGTTCACGCCCTCGCTGGCCCAGTTATGCGCTTTCTTCGAAGTGTATGCAATCCGGCGAATCAACTCATGTCGTAATAGAGACGACCAGGAGATGGGTCGCTTCTCGGGAACCGAACAAGGTCATAAAGTCGAAAACTTCCGAAAGTGGGCATATGTTTAATGTGCTGATTTATATTGCGCCATTAAGTGAAGCTTCGAAGGCGTAATTCGTTACGCTTCAAGCTTGAGTTTGCGGAACTGTCTCTCCCGTGCTCTCTAACTGGATGGGAGATTTTGGAAAGCTAAAAATGGGGAGGAGGGAGAGGGGGGGAGGTGCCTTAAAGATACACTATCAATTCTGGATTGTGACTTTTACTGCCTGACTACTGGCCGTAGTGAAACGGGAACTGGTTGTGTGTACTGCAACTGGAACTCAGTTCTAACTAGGGCAAGTGCGGTTGATGGACGCTAGAATGGTGCAAACTTTTTGATGTCCAATAAATAAGCAAAGCGCCTCAATAAACAAATGGAGCCCATGGCGTTGAGGGATCCTGTGATCGTGGGGGATATTGCAGTAGATAAGTAAACATAATCGTAAAACTTAAACAACAGATTAAAACAAGCTTTTGACAATCAAATTGTCTAAGTATTCCAGAGTGAAGGTGTCCAGGAATTAAAAAACAAATTTGGGCACTTCGCGTTCGAAGAACCAAAATATGCTTAAGAGTTTGTAAGTGCCCGTCGAAGCCAGCTAGATCCAGGACACTGAATGAGTGAATAAGAGTTTTCAAGAACTCTTCAGAAGTAAGAGCATGTAAGGTCGTTAAGAGGTCGTAAGAGTTACGCCTTAACAAGGGTTAGAAAATGTAAAAATAGTCCCTCAGAGTTTATAACAATTCCTTAGAAAGACGTTAAAAGACTGTCAGAACTTGAACAACTAGAATAGAAGCCCAAATTAGTCCCAAAAAGTCAATAAAGAAAGTTATCTGTTAAAGTACTTTTTGAGCGTGTTTGACTCATTTGCGATTTATGTCAACACCATAAGCGTCAACATAGGTCAACTAGTATTGATTAATTTGGTTTACATAAAGTTGAAGATTTGAGTTTTGTACAGCCTATCCTTTTTGCTAGGGATGTACTTTTTATTAAAAAAAATTTTCAGAGCTTCAGAATCCTCCAATAATCTTTTTTTAAGAAAACATCATCGTAAGATGGCAAAAACTGAAAAAAGTTACTTTCACCCTACAAAATCGTTTGGCAATGGTACTTAGATTGGGCTTGTTGAGTGTTCTTATAATCGAGCTCGTTTTCGGGATTAAAACAAGAGTTTGCGCAAGTTTGCAAGAATCAGTAGGAGTTCATTTAAGAATGTAAGAGTATGCAAAAGTTCTAAAAAGTCCCTCACCTTACATTAGCACCTCTCAGAAAAAAAATATATTTACACTCTAATAAAACTATCGTCAACATTCACGAAAAAAATGCGCAATATATGTTTTTTTTTAATTCTCGTATCAGAAAAGGCCTTTTTGAGCTATAGCTCAAAATAGTTGAAATTTATTTGATAGTGTTGTCAGTTTAATAAAAAATGACAAAATTTTCGAAAACTGTGGAAATAAGGATTTCACGTATTCTTACTATATTTTCAGATGAAAACTAAAATTTTCAATCGAATCAATATTGTACAGCGTTATTCTCTAGAATCTTGAACTGTTTTACAACAAATTTTGTCCATGCATTCCTCTTATAAAAATTTGCCATTTTGAATAATAAATATTCCATACAAGTCTCCATACAATTTTGAAGGATGGTCATACCAAACGGGCATGTGTGTGTTAATTGGCATTTATACCAATAAAAGTTGAATTTCCACAATAGTTTACGATGATGCAAAATCTGATACAAGAGATATGAGATATGAAGAAGGAAAGCCTTTCTCACTCGCGAGCGAGACCCGAGCAGACGGAAAAAACTTGGGAATAACATTTTTTGATATTTGAAAATACAAGGCCAATAACATTTTACGTTATTTATAACAACATTTGTTATTCGCCGTTATGATTTTTTTGTTATTGGGTTGTTATTGTAATAACAGACTAATAACATTTTCAGTTATTTTTCGAACAAATCTTTGTTATTATTTTTTGTTATTTTAACAACTAATCCGATCATCCCAATAACAGTTGGAGGTATTCTTCCATAACAAAAAATGTTATTCCAAAGTTGTTTTTGCATCCAACCAATATCAGACCAATAACAAATTTTGTTATGATAACATAAACTGTTATTAAACCCTTATGCAAAAATGGATTTTTCAGGAAGATTCCATAACACTTTCTGTTATTTTAACAGTATTTGTTATTGAAATGGCATGAATTTTGTTATTACCGTCTGCCCAGGGAGAGAGAACTTGTAGCCCTTTCCTCTCCTCGCTCGCGCTCGCCTTTTTTCTCGCAGCTCGAGACTCGCGGCGAGAACTCAAATGAGATGATTTTTTTTCTCGCGAGTGTGCGGGAATGCCAACACTGCATGGTTTCAACATTTCAATGACAAAAATGATGTGAAATGAATTGTACATCAGAAAAGTTGTTTAACAATCATAAGATTTTTAAAAAATCTAAGATTGAGGAGAAAAATGCGAACAATGGTTTTGGGGACCTGTTCAATAAAATTTCACAAATTTTCAAAATATTTTTAAACTGTTTCAATCATGCTCAAAGTGATAATCAATGCAGGAACAAGCAGTTTAAATTGTTTTCAGTTGATTGCACGTCTAAATTTGCAACGACCAAACAATAGTTTAATTTTTTTGAGATCTGGAGTTTCAAAATTCTTTATTTTATCTCTCTTTATTTTATCTGATAGCACCATTTTTAACTCAAGCACACATTTATTGTTTTGCCCCCTTTAATATATAAAAAAGCGAAAACTGCAAAATATGTATTTTGGGAATTCAAGTCCTCTTTGTCCAAGAGACCAAATAACCGGAAAATCCCATCTTTAAATAACGATTTTGAAAATTCAGATGCCTATTTTGTATGACCAGTCATCAAAATTGTAAGGAGCCGTGTATGCAAAAACTTGTAAAATGGCTTTTTTGACATAGGGAATGCATGGAAAAAGTTTCATCCAAATCCAACATTCAAAGAAAAGTCTATTTACGAAAACGAAGAGAATCACTCAATCACTTAAAAACATATTATTATTATTATTATTTTGGTACAAACTTGGCTTCATGACTAAGCTTGAACATCTCTGAAATAAAAATAGATAATCTAAAAGCTCTGAAAATTGCATTTAAATATTCAAAAACATTGAAGATTGGACTAATCAATCATTGCTAAGATACATCCTCTAAAATAAGAGCATAATCAAATATTCGTGATTTTTTTAAATTTTCCGAGTAAAAATATAGGCTCAATTACACGTTATTTTTAATATAAAATGTAAGGTTGATTAGAAAATTAGAAAATAATATAATTTTTTCAACAAATGACGAACTATTGAAGCACATGTCTTCTTAATCATCGAAAATGAAAAGTAACATAAAAAAAAAACAGACAAACAATTATTGTCCGAAGTCTCAGATGATTGCTCTGAATGAGTTTTTGTGAGTCGTTAAGAATTTGAAAGAGTAGGTACATTTTTTAACTGAAATCAAAGCTTTGAATGTAACCACTACTCTACAAATAGTTTCAATTTCTCCCCTCTGTTCATACAAAACCATCTTCTTTTCTGACACCAGATTGATGTGTCGGTAATTGAATTACCAGTAAAGCGTACATCCCTGCCCTGCCCGAAAAATTTAGTTGCTCTCGAAATAGAAACTTTGCAGCCAAAGCAGTGCTGTCACTCACGGGAAACATGTTCATCCCTCCTATTCCAAACCCACGTCGTCGCTTCTGTGCTATCTTGTGACAAACGCCATTTAGTACTTTTCGAGTAAATCGATTTTTAAAGTTTGAAGTTGAATATTTTCACATCAGTTACTGATAGAATCATTCTGAATCAAGCGATCGGTTCGTACACTATCACTCAACAAACGCTCCAAGTATGAACTCGTTTAGTAACATCTACTTAAAGATATAGTACATAAAGTACACAAAAATCTGAAAAGCACGTGTCACAAGTGTGCCCTGAAAGTAAAAAATGTACTACGTGTCACAAGTGTGCCCAGAATTCCCATACAAACTAAGTTAACATCAAATTGATGTGTTTTATGAACTAAAACAATATTATTTTTAAATCCAATGTTGTCATTCTTCAGAAACTATGTAAATTTTTATTATTAGGTATAAAAATTTAAAATTTTCCCGATTTTCTTCGATTTTCCGGCTATTCTTGTGATTGCTGGTAAAATGGCAGTAGAAGCCTTTTTAATCAAATAAATTTATACAAAAATTATTAAAAAATACAAAAACTCAATCCATTCATCACACTTTCAACAAATACAATCAAAAGAAAGTTGGAAAAATCAAGAAAACCCCTGATATCAAATGTTTTTCCGCATATCCGATAAGCAAAGACAATAACCCCGGATGGAAAATTATTTCATTCTAGACACGAACATTTTATGATTTATGGCAGATCAACGTGTAACAAGATAGCACAAAATTTTCGAATTGAAAATGTACTACGTGTCACAAGTGTGTTCCTACGAATTAATTAAAGGGCTCGTTGGATGTTGATGGCGATTTGTATGGTCGTTGTCACAAGTGTGCCACCAATATTTTGATGGAGATTTGTATGGCGTTTGTCACAAGTGTGCCACCAATATTTTGATGGCGATTTGTATGGCGTTTGTCACAAGTGTGCCACCAATATTTTGATGGGGATTTGTATGGCGTTTGTCACAAGTGTGCCACCAATATTTTGATGGCGATTTGTATGGTCGTTGTCACAAGTGTGCCACCAATATTTTGATGGGGATTTGTATGGCGTTTGTCACAAGTGTGCCACCAATATTTTGATGGCGATTTGTATGGCGTTTGTCACAAGTGTGCCACCAATATTTTGATGGCGATTTGTATGGCGTTTGTCACAAGTGTGCCACCAATATTTTGATGGGGATTTGTATGGTCGTTGTCACAAGTGTGCCACCAATATTTTGATGGGGATTTGTATGGCGTTTGTCACAAGTGTGCCACCAATATTTTGATGGGGATTTGTATGGTGTTTGTCACAAGTGTGCCACCAATATTTTGATGGGGATTTGTATGGCGTTTGTCACAAGTGTGCCACCAATATTTTGATGGCGATTTGTATGGCGTTTGTCACAAGTGTGCCACCAATATTTTGATGGGGATTTGTATGGTCGTTGTCACAAGTGTGCCACCAATATTTTGATGGGGATTTGTATGGCGTTTGTCACAAGTGTGCCACCAATATTTTGATGGGGATTTGTATGGCGTTTGTCACAAGTGTGCCACCAATATTTTGATGGGGATTTGTATGGCGTTTGTCACAAGTGTGCCACCAATATTTTGATGGCGATTTGTATGGCGTTTGTCACAAGTGTGCCACCAATATTTTGATGGGGATTTGTATGGTCGTTGTCACAAGTGTGCCACCAATATTTTGATGGGGATTTGTATGGCGTTTGTCACAAGTGTGCCACCAATATTTTGATGGGGATTTGTATGGTGTTTGTCACAAGTGTGCCACCAATATTTTGATGGGGATTTGTATGGCGTTTGTCACAAGTGTGCCACCAATATTTTGATGGCGATTTGTATGGCGTTTGTCACAAGTGTGCCACCAATATTTTGATGGGGATTTGTATGGTCGTTGTCACAAGTGTGCCACCAATATTTTGATGGGGATTTGTATGGCGTTTGTCACAAGTGTGCCACCAATATTTTGATGGGGATTTGTATGGTCGTTGTCACAAGTGTGCCACCAATATTTTGATGGGGTTTTGTATGGCGTTTGTCACAAGTGTGCCACCAACATTTTGATGGGGATTTGTATGGCGTTTGTCACAAGTGTGCCACCAATATTTTGATGGCGATTTGTATGGCGTTTGTCACAAGTGTGCCACCAATATTTTGATGGGGATTTGTATGGCGTATGTCACAAGTGTGCCACCAATATTTTGATGGGGATTTGTATGGCGTTTGTCACAAGTGTGCCACCAATATTTTGATGGGGATTTGTATGGTGTTTGTCACAAGTGTGCCACCAATATTTTGATGGGGATTTGTATGGCGTTTGTCACAAGTGTGCCACCAATATTTTGATGGGGATTTGTATGGTCGTTGTCACAAGTGTGCCACCAATATTTTGATGGGGATTTGTATGGCGTTTGTCACAAGTGTGCCACCAATATTTTGATGTTGATTTGTATGGCGTTTGTCACAAGTGTGCCACCAATATTTTGATGGGGATTTGTATGGTCGTTGTCACAAGTGTGCCACCAATATTTTGATGGCGATTTGTATGGCGTTTGTCACAAGTGTGCCACCAATATTTTGATGGCGATTTGTATGGCGTTTGTCACAAGTGTGCCACCAATATTTTGATGGCGATTTGTATGGCGTTTGTCACAAGTGTGCCACCAATATTTTGATGGCGATTTGTATGGCGTTTGTCACAAGTGTGCCACCAATATTTTGATGGCGATTTGTATGGCGTTTGTCACAAGTGTGCCACCAATATTTTGATGGGGATTTGTATGGTCGTTGTCACAAGTGTGCCACCAATATTTTGATGGGGATTTGTATGGCGTTTGTCACAAGTGTGCCACCAATATTTTGATGGGGATTTGTATGGTGTTTGTCACAAGTGTGCCACCAATATTTTGATGGGGATTTGTATGGCGTTTGTCACAAGTGTGCCACCAATATTTTGATGGCGATTTGTATGGCGTTTGTCACAAGTGTTAAAAAAAGTAAATCTTTCTCAGTTCCTGAGGGGAACACCCTTGAAGAGTATCGGGGCCGGCATTTACAAAGCGGATTCAGTGGCAGTTTCATTCTTAACTTAATGTTTACATGTTGAGGTTAATGTTAACATTCCATAGGTCGCCTCCCTAAGGTGTCGTGATAAGGTCCAGTTTGTGTCGATACACTACCTTCCCTTTACTAAGCAATCGATTCCAGAAGGGAAAAGATCACCAGTTGTGTTGGTCCGAGCCGGGATTTGAACCCCGATCTACCGCTTACGAGGCGGAAGCGTTACCACTGGGCTACGTGGCTCGGTCAAAATATTGGTGGCACACTTGTGACAAACACCATACAAATCCCCATCAAAATATTGGTGGCACACTTGTGACAACGACCTTACAAATCGCCATCAAAATATTGGTGGCACACTTGTGACAGTCGCCATACAAATCCCCATCAAAATATTGGTGGCACACTTGTGACAAACGCCATACAAATCTCCATCAAAATATTGTTGGCACACTTGTGACAAACGCCATACAAATCGCCATCAAAATATTGGTGGCACACTTGTGACAAACGCCATACAAATCCCCATCAAAATATTGGTGGCACACTTGTGACAACGACCATACAAATCCCCATCAAAATATTGGTGGCACACTTGTGACAAACGCCATACAAATCCCCATCAAAATATTGGTGGCACACTTGTGACAAACGCCATACAAATCCCCATCAAAATATTGGTGGCACACTTGTGACAAACGCCATACAAATCCCCATCAAAATATTGGTGGCACACTTGTGACAACGACCATACAAATCCCCATCAAAATATTGGTGGCACACTTGTGACAAACGCCATACAAATCCCCATCAAAATATTGGTGGCACACTTGTGACAAACACCATACAAATCCCCATCAAAATATTGGTGGCACACTTGTGACAACGACCATACAAATCCCCATCAAAATATTGGTGGCACACTTGTGACAACGACCATACAAATCCCCATCAAAATATTGGTGGCACACTTGTGACAAACGCCATACAAATCCCCATCAAAATATTGGTGGCACACTTGTGACAAACGCCATACAAATCCCCATCAAAATATTGGTGGCACACTTGTGACAACGACCATACAAATCCCCATCAAAATATTGGTGGCACACTTGTGACAACGACCATACAAATCCCCATCAAAATATTGGTGGCACACTTGTGACAAACGCCATACAAATCCCCATCAAAATATTGGTGGCACACTTGTGACATACGCCATACAAATCCCCATCAAAATATTGGTGGCACACTTGTGACAACGACCATACAAATCCCCATCAAAATATTGGTGGCACACTTGTGACAAACGCCATACAAATCGCCATCAAAATATTGGTGGCACACTTGTGACAAACGCCATACAAATCCCCATCAAAATATTGGTGGCACACTTGTGACATACGCCATACAAATCCCCATCAAAATATTGGTGGCACACTTGTGACATACGCCATACAAATCCCCATCAAAATATTGGTGGCACACTTGTGACAACGACCATACAAATCCCCATCAAAATATTGGTGGCACACTTGTGACAAACGCCATACAAATCCCCATCAAAATATTGGTGGCACACTTGTGACATACGCCATACAAATCCTCATCAAAATATTGGTGGCACACTTGTGACAACGACCATACAAATCCCCATCAAAATATTGGTGGCACACTTGTGACAAACGCCATACAAATCGCCATCAAAATATTGGTGGCACACTTGTGACAAACGCCATACAAATCGCCATCAAAATATTGGTGGCACACTTGTGACAACGACCATACAAATCCCCATCAAAATATTGGTGGCACACTTGTGACAAACGCCATACAAATCCCCATCAAAATATTGGTGGCACACTTGTGACAAACGCCATACAAATCTCCATCAAAATATTGGTGGCACACTTGTGACAAACGCCATACAAATCGCCATCAAAATATTGGTGGCACACTTGTGACAAACACCATACAAATCGCCATCAAAATATTGGTGGCACACTTGTGACAAACGCCATACAAATCCCCATCAAAATATTGGTGGCACACTTGTGACAAACGCCATACAAAACCCCATCAAAATATTGGTGGCACACTTGTGACAACGACCATACAAATCCCCATCAAAATATTGGTGGCACACTTGTGACAAACGCCATACAAATCGCCATCAAAATATTGGTGGCACACTTGTGACAAACGCCATACAAATCGCCATCAAAATATTGGTGGCACACTTGTGACAACGACCATACAAATCCCCATCAAAATATTGGTGGCACACTTGTGACAAACGCCATACAAATCGCCATCAAAATATTGGTGGCACACTTGTGACAAATGCCATACAAATCGCCATCAAAATATTGGTGACACACTTGTGACATACGCCATACAAATCCCCATCAAAATATTGGTGGCACACTTGTGACAACCGCCATACAAATCGCCATCAAAATATTGGTGGCACACTTGTGACAAACGCCATACAAATCGCCATCAAAATATTGGTGGCACACTTGTGACAAACGCCATACAAATCGCCATCAAAATATTGGTGGCACACTTGTGACAACCGCCATACAAATCGCCATCAAAATATTGGTGGCACACTTGTGACAACGACCATACAAATCCCCATCAAAATATTGGTGGCACACTTGTGACAACCGCCATACAAATCGCCATCAAAATATTGGTGGCACACTTGTGACAACCGCCATACAAATCGCCATCAAAATATTGGTGGCACACTTGTGACAAACGCCATACAAATCGCCATCAAAATATTGGTGGCACACTTGTGACAAACGCCATACAAATCGCCATCAAAATATTGGTGGCACACTTGTGACAACCGCCATACAAATCGCCATCAAAATATTGGTGGCACACTTGTGACCACCGCCATACAAATCGCCATCAAAATATTGGTGGCACACTTGTGACAACCGCCATACAAATCGCCATCAAAATATTGGTGGCACACTTGTGACAAACGCCATACAAATCGCCATCAAAATATTGGTGGCACACTTGTGACAAACGCCATACAAATCGCCATCAAAATATTGGTGGCACACTTGTGACAACCGCCATACAAATCGCCATCAAAATATTGGTGGCACACTTGTGACAAACGCCATACAAATCGCCATCAAAATATTGGTGGCACACTTGTGACAAACGCCATACAAATCGCCATCAAAATATTGGTGGCACACTTGTGACAACCGCCATACAAATCGCCATCAAAATATTGGTGGCACACTTGTGACAACGACCATACAAATCCCCATCAAAATATTGGTGGCACACTTGTGACAACCGCCATACAAATCGCCATCAAAATATTGGTGGCACACTTGTGACAACGACCATACAAATCGCCATCAAAATATTGGTGGCACACTTGTGACAAACGCCATACAAATCGCCATCAAAATATTGGTGGCACACTTGTGACAAACGCCATACAAATCGCCATCAAAATATTGGTGGCACACTTGTGACAACCGCCATACAAATCTCCATCAAAATATTGGTGGCACACTTGTGACAAACGCCATACAAATCGCCATCAAAATATTGGTGGCACACTTGTGACAAACGCCATACAAATCGCCATCAAAATATTGGTGGCACACTTGTGACAACCGCCATACAAATCCCCATCAAAATATTGGTGGCACACTTGTGACAACCGCCATACAAATCGCCATCAAAATATTGGTGGCACACTTGTGACAAACGCCATACAAATCGCCATCAAAATATTGGTGGCACACTTGTGACAACCGCCATACAAATCGCCATCAAAATATTGGTGGCACACTTGTGACAAACGCCATACAAATCGCCATCAAAATATTGGTGGCACACTTGTGACAAACGCCATACAAATCCCCATCAAAATATTGGTGGCACACTTGTGACAACCGCCATACAAATCTCCATCAAAATATTGGTGGCACACTTGTGACAAACGCCATACAAATCGCCATCAAAATATTGGTGGCACACTTGTGACAACCGCCATACAAATCGCCATCAAAATATTGGTGGCACACTTGTGACAACGACCATACAAATCTCCATCAAAATATTGGTGGCACACTTGTGACAACCGCCATACAAATCGCCATCAAAATATTGGTGGCACACTTGTGACAACGACCATACAAATCCCCATCAAAATATTGGTGGCACACTTGTGACAACCGCCATACAAATCCCCATCAAAATATTGGTGGCACACTTGTGACAAACGCCATACAAATCCCCATCAAAATATTGGTGGCACACTTGTGACAACCGCCATACAAATCGCCATCAAAATATTGGTGGCACACTTGTGACAAACGCCATACAAATCCCCATCAAAATATTGGTGGCACACTTGTGACAACCGCCATACAAATCGCCATCAAAATATTGGTGGCACACTTGTGACAACCGCCATACAAATCCCCATCAAAATATTGGTGGCACACTTGTGATAAACGCCATACAAATCCCCATCAAAATATTGGTGGCACACTTGTGACAACCGCCATACAAATCGCCATCAAAATATTGGTGGCACACTTGTGACAAACGCCATACAAATCCCCATCAAAATATTGGTGGCACACTTGTGACAAACGCCATACAAATCCCCATCAAAAATTGGTGGCACACTTGTGACAACCGCCATACAAATCGCCATCAAAATATTGGTGGCACACTTGTGACAACCGCCATACAAATCCCCATCAAAATATTGGTGGCACACTTGTGACAACCGCCATACAAATCCCCATCAAAATATTGGTGGCACACTTGTGACAAACGCCATACAAATCCCCATCAAAATATTGGTGGCACACTTGTGACAACCGCCATACAAATCGCCATCAAAATATTGGTGGCACACTTGTGACAACGACCATACAAATCCCCATCAAAATATTGGTGGCACACTTGTGACAAACGCCATACAAATCCCCATCAAAATATTGGTGGCACACTTGTGACAACCGCCATACAAATCGCCATCAAAATATTGGTGGCACACTTGTGACAACGACCATACAAATCCCCATCAAAATATTGGTGGCACACTTGTGACAACGACCATACAAATCGCCATCAAAATATTGGTGGCACACTTGTTACAACCGCCATACAAATCCCCGTCAAAATATTGGTGGCACACTTGTGACAACCGCCATACAAATCCCCATCAAAATATTGGTGGCACACTTGTGACAAACGCCATACAAATCCCCATCAAAATATTGGTGGCACACTTGTGACAACCGCCATACAAATCCCCATCAAAATATTGGTGGCACACTTGTGACAAACGCCATACAAATCCCCATCAAAATATTGGTGGCACACTTGTGACAACCGCCATACAAATCGCCATCAAAATATTGGTGGCACACTTGTGACAACGACCATACAAATCCCCATCAAAATATTGGTGGCACACTTGTGACAACGACCATACAAATCCCCATCAAAATATTGGTGGCACACTTGTGACAACCGCCATACAAATCGCCATCAAAATATTGGTGGCACACTTGTGACAACCGCCATACAAATCCCGTCAAAATATTGGTGGCACACTTGTGACAACCGCCATACAAATCCCCATCAAAATATTGGTGGCACACTTGTGACAAACGCCATACAAATCCCCATCAAAATATTGGTGGCACACTTGTGACAACCGCCATACAAATCCCCATCAAAATATTGGTGGCACACTTGTGACAACGACCATACAAATCCCCATCAAAATATTGGTGGCACACTTGTGACAACGACCATACAAATCCCCATCAAAATATTGGTGGCACTCTTGTGACAACCGCCATACAAATCGCCATCAAAATATTGGTGGCACACTTGTTACAACCGCCATACAAATCCCCGTCAAAATATTGGTGGCACACTTGTGACAACCGCCATACAAATCCCCATCAAAATATTGGTGGCACACTTGTGACAAACG
This sequence comes from Culex pipiens pallens, assembly GCF_016801865.2. Classification (NCBI taxonomy): domain Eukaryota; kingdom Metazoa; phylum Arthropoda; class Insecta; order Diptera; family Culicidae; genus Culex; species Culex pipiens. The sequence goes on along the minus strand of NC_068938.1, from coordinate 33,128,805 downwards.
CCATACAAATCCCCATCAAAATATTGGTGGCACACTTGTGACAACCGCCATACAAATCCCCATCAAAATATTGGTGGCACACTTGTGACAAACGCCATACAAATCCCCATCAAAATATTGGTGGCACACTTGTGACAACCGCCATACAAATCCCCATCAAAATATTGGTGGCACACTTGTGACAAACGCCATACAAATCCCCATCAAAATATTGGTGGCACACTTGTGACAACCGCCATACAAATCCCCATCAAAATATTGGTGGCACACTTGTGACAAACGCCATACAAATCCCCATCAAAATATTGGTGGCACACTTGTGACAACCGCCATACAAATCGCCATCAAAATATTGGTGGCACACTTGTGACAACGACCATACAAATCCCCATCAAAATATTGGTGGCACACTTGTGACAACGACCATACAAATCGCCATCAAAATATTGGTGGCACACTTGTTACAACCGCCATACAAATCCCCGTCAAAATATTGGTGGCACACTTGTGACAACGACCATACAAATCCCCATCAAAATATTGGTGGCACACTTGTGACAACGACCTTACAAATCGCCATCAAAATATTGGTGGCACACTTGTGACAGTCGCCATACAAATCCCCATCAAAATATTGGTGGCACACTTGTGACAACGACCATACAAATCCCCATCAAAATATTGGTGGCACACTTGTGACAACGACCATACAAATCCCCATCAAAATATTGGTGGCACACTTGTGACAACCGCCATACAAATCCCCATCAAAATATTGGTGACACACTTGTGACAACGACCATACAAATCGCCATCAAAATATTGGTGGCACACTTGTGACAACGACCATACAAATCCCCATCAAAATATTGGTGGCACTCTTGTGACAACCGCCATACAAATCCCCATCAAAATATTGGTGACACACTTGTGACAACGACCATACAAATCGCCATCAAAATATTGGTGGCACACTTGTGACAACCGCCATACAAATCCCCATCAAAATATTGGTGACACACTTGTGACAAACGCCATACAAATCCCCATCAAAATATTGGTGGCACACTTGTGACAACGACCATACAAATTCCCATCAAAATATTGGTGGCACACTTGTGACAAACGCCATACAAATCCCCATCAAAATATTGGTGGCACACTTGTGACAAACGCCATACAAATCCCCATCAAAATATTGGTGGCACACTTGTGACAACGACCATACAAATCCCCATCAAAATATTGGTGGCACACTTGTGACAACCGCCATACAAATCCCCATCAAAATATTGGTGACACACTTGTGACAACGACCATACAAATCCCCATCAAAATATTGGTGGCACACTTGTGACAACCGCCATACAAATCCCCATCAAAATATTGGTGACACACTTGTGACAACGACCATACAAATCCCCATCAAAATATTGGTGGCACACTTGTGACAACCGCCATACAAATCCCCATCAAAATATTGGTGACACACTTGTGACAACGACCATACAAATCCCCATCAAAATATTGGTGGCACACTTGTGACAACAACCATACAAATCGCCATCAAAATATTGGTGGCACACTTGTGACAACGACCATACAAATCCCCATCAAAATATTGGTGGCACTCTTGTGACAACGACCATACAAATCCCCATCAAAATATTGGTGGCACACTTGTGACAACGACCATACAAATCCCCATCAAAATATTGGTGGCACACTTGTGACAACGACCATACAAATTCCCATCAAAATATTGGTGGCACACTTGTGACAAACGCCATACAAATCCCCATCAAAATATTGGTGGCACACTTGTGACAACCGCCATACAAATCCCCATCAAAATATTGGTGACACACTTGTGACAACGACCATACAAATCCCCATCAAAATATTGGTGGCACACTTGTGACAACCGCCATACAAATCCCCATCAAAATATTGGTGACACACTTGTGACAACGACCATACAAATCCCCATCAAAATATTGGTGGCACACTTGTGACAACGACCATACAAATCGCCATCAAAATATTGGTGGCACACTTGTGACAACGACCATACAAATCCCCATCAAAATATTGGTGGCACTCTTGTGACAACCGCCATACAAATCCCCATCAAAATATTGGTGACACACTTGTGACAACGACCATACAAATCGCCATCAAAATATTGGTGGCACACTTGTGACAACCGCCATACAAATCCCCATCAAAATATTGGTGACACACTTGTGACAAACGCCATACAAATCCCCATCAAAATATTGGTGGCACACTTGTGACAACGACCATACAAATTCCCATCAAAATATTGGTGGCACACTTGTGACAAACGCCATACAAATCCCCATCAAAATATTGGTGGCACACTTGTGACAACCGCCATACAAATCCCCATCAAAATATTGGTGGCACACTTGTGACAAACGCCATACAAATCCCCATCAAAATATTGGTGGCACACTTGTGACAACCGCCATACAAATCGCCATCAAAATATTGGTGGCACACTTGTGACAACGACCATACAAATCGCCATCAAAATATTGGTGGCACACTTGTTACAACCGCCATACAAATCCCCGTCAAAATATTGGTGGCACACTTGTGACAAACGCCATACAAATCCCCATCAAAATATTGGTGGCACACTTGTGACAACGACCATACAAATTCCCATCAAAATATTGGTGGCACACTTGTGACAAACGCCATACAAATCGCCATCAAAATATTGGTGGCACACTTGTGACAGTCGCCATACAAATCCCCATCAAAATATTGGTGGCACACTTGTGACAAACACCATACAAATCCCCATCAAAATATTGGTGGCACACTTGTGACAAACGCCATACAAATCCCCATCAAAATATTGGTGGCACACTTGTGACAACGACCATACAAATCCCCATCAAAATATTGGTGGCACACTTGTGACAACGACCATACAAATCCCCATCAAAATATTGGTGGCACACTTGTGACAACCGCCATACAAATCCCCATCAAAATATTGGTGACACACTTGTGACAAACGACCATACAAATCCCCATCAAAATATTGGTGGCACACTTGTGACAACGACCATACACCCAACTGGCAGTCGCATGATTGTGATGCATGGCGGCATGAAAGTATATCAGAATCTGCATGAAATCTGTCCTCATGCATTTTTTGCGACATAGGAGTATGACATTTTTGCCCGTTACCGACAATTATCGACATTACCGACGGCTTTTTGGTTGTATTTCACAAAAAAACACTTAGCAGAACGAGGATTGAACCACCAACATCTTGGTTATTGATCCGACACGCCACCACCGCGCCATGGACGCTTGATGAAAAGTGAGTGAAAGAGCACCAACATATGCTTCTTTTTGGAGTGTTGCTCGGGGACGGGCCAGCATTATATGTGTTGGTGAGAACTGCAGATCGCTGAAATTTTTACACGCGGGCAAAAATGATCTACGGGCTTGCTGCAAAAAATGTTATAAAATGTGACATTTTCTGCAGCAAATCCAATGTTGCAGATTTTGAGATATATTTTTCCTTTGGGTGTACAAATCGCCATCAAAATATTGGTGGCACACTTGTGACAACGACCATACAAATCGCCATCAAAATATTGGTGGCACACTTGTGACAACGACCATACAAATCCCCATCAAAATATTGGTGGCACACTTGTGACAAACGCCATACAAATCCCCATCAAAATATTGGTGGCACACTTGTGACAAACGCCATACAAATCCCCATCAAAATATTGGTGGCACACTTGTGACAACCGCCATACAAATCCCCATCAAAATATTGGTGGCACACTTGTGACAACGACCATACAAATCGCCATCAAAATATTGGTGGCACACTTGTGACAACCGCCATACAAATCCCCATCAAAATATTGGTGGCACACTTGTGACAACGACCATACAAATCGCCATCAAAATATTGGTGGCACACTTGTGACAAACGCCATACAAATCCCCATCAAAATATTGGTGGCACACTTGTGACAACGACCATACAAATTCCCATCAAAATATTGGTGGCACACTTGTGACAAACGCCATACAAATTGCCATCAACATTCAACGAGCCTTTTAATTAATTCGTAGGAACACACTTATGACACGTAGTACATTTTCAATTCAAATATTTTGTGCTATCTTGTGATACGTTGTGTTATAAAATTGGACATAAATGTGTAGTGACATCTGTTGGTACCATACAGTTTTATAGCTTGCTCTTGCCTCTGCACGTGTCACAAGATAGCACAGAAAATTTGTTGAGAAACTGGTCTATGTCACAAGTGTGCCCAACGATATCCCGGAAACGGAAACGAATTTCAAAAATCGGGTGATGGCATCTTGTAGCGTTTGTTAAGTTTAATGAAACGCCATCATTAACTCATTTTCGACCAAAATGGCGTTTGTCACAAGATAGCACAGAAGCGACGACGTGACGTCCATCCATGAACTCTAAATCGTTGAGCCCCGCGTCACTTGTCAATCATTTTCGTCGCTCCGGGTTTGATCCGCACGTCAATTTATTAATTTTCGGGGGCCGCTTCAAACCCCCCCGTTAAAAGAAAAGCTCTTCCATGAAGGATTCATAAAAAAAATGATGTGGTCGTGCTATCTTGTCGTATGTTGGGCTTTTAGACGTTGCGAGCAAAACGCGTTTAGATGTTTGAGCTTGAATAAACAACAAATAGATCAGGCAATGTAAACAATAACAAACACGTTTTGTTTGGTTGACTACTCCGTGCCTTGTTCCGAAGTTATAATTACAAATGTTTACGGTAGTCGGGCATATACGTGTGTCAAACGCGTTTTGACCTGAAATTCCTTAGGCCAGTTGTCGCACTTACATCAATTTCCAGGATTTGTGAAGATAGCCTGACAAGATTGAACTTTTTTCATATGAAGAGATTCACGGAGTTTTCTCGGTTTTAATGAATATCTCAGGATTGAAATCGAATTTTGGGGATCTGTGAAGGTGAAAAGGTGAGGCATTGTGAGCTGCCCAAAATGGCGTTTTTAACTCAATTTGGACTTAAATTCACGTGAGACAAGATAGCACCATCCCGACCAAATATCTTCGCAGAGTCTTTTCGGGGGTGGGAAACGCGCCTGATTAGCAATTCAAATGAGCTCCGTTTTGTCTTTAGATTGAGAAGCGCCTTTTTCGTGACTGTCAGTCACGTTTCTCTTCCCTGAGGGACATGCTGGCAACACTGGCGGAATTTTCTTTTCCCAGCACGTGCTGACAGTGTGCGCGCGTCCAAGTATAAAATAAATAATATTTAGTGTAAACAGATTTGGCGGGGATCACCTCGGGACGGGATCCATCATCGGCCCACGGAATCGGACGGGGGAAGGTTCCAATTTTCGACCCATTGTTTATTCGCTGAAGCCGGAAAGATGGCCGACTGTATCTTTTAACCTGGATGGGTACAGAGGGGAAATTGGGGTGCATAAATTAGCACTGATGGGTAGCAAAATTTAAATTCCAACCGAGGATTCGCATAAATTTTTGTGGAGGCCAAAATGCAATAAATCAGTGTTGCCAGCATGGAGGGTGCTTCGAGTTGACCTCCCTTCTCCGATTCACGGCCAATTAGGAAGCAATTGTTTGAGAGTTATTTGCACTCTCGAGGGCGCCTGGATGATCGTTGAATCGATAAGTTGTTGTTGAAATCTGTTAGGCAAATTTGAAGATGGCCTAGTTATTTTTGTACTCACATCATTTTAATTGAAAATTTGTAACTGTATTAGAGATAATGATTTCAATAATCAGCGGACATTCGCTATCCTTCTTTTGTGAGAAAACGAATCCGACTCCGGCTTCCTAAGTTTTAGTGACTCCGACTCCAGATTCTGGAGATTTAGCGGCTCCCAGTCCAACTCCTACTTCAAATCTCCACCGATTCCGGTTCCGACTCCAACTCTGACCCCACAGCCCTGTCTAAATTCGATGAATCAAAGGCCTAAATTTCCCACTCCCAAAATCTAGATCAGACGGCGGTAGTGGCTTAGAAATCCGTTCACTGCTCTTTGATGAAGTGACTCGACATTCAGCCACGTCGCTGTCTGCGTTGATTTCAACCGTGATGTTCCGGACCACGTGGGATGAGCAGACGAGCAGATCAGAGAGCTACCACAAACCGGGGTGAACCTTGCAAATGTCACTCCGTTAATTGATTTTCTACCTCCCGGGCTGGTGCTACTGCTGCTTCTGCCTGTTGGATAGCTGACTGGCTGACGTGAGCTTCGCGGAACGACCAAGTGGAACTGTTGCATGTTCGTAGTTGGTTCGGTGGAGGTGGCCAGTTGGGATGGGAAAACTATTTTGAGGATCACATACGAATTTGGGATGAGGATATTTAGGATAGAAGAGATTTCCAGTTAGCAAGTAATAACTTATTGGAGACATAAGGTTTCAACATTTTCATGAATCATGTTAATTTCCAGTTTTCAGTAAAATTATATTTTTAATAAAATTAAGAAGCTCTAAAAATAGAAGCATTTTTTCAAAGATCAGTTAAGGATTAAACAAGACAACGCCCCACAGCAAACAATAAATCAAATCTGTCCAAGTACAACTCCTCAAATCACCTGAATGTCGAAACTTCCATTTCCGAGCAAATCCATCTTCCTTTTATTGCTTCCTGTTGTCCAAAGCACCCAAAACTTTCCTCATTTCCGCACATCGTTTTCCAGTGAGAGAGGCAAGATGTTGACTTATGACCGTTCAAACTTTTGTCGACATTCCCTTCTTTCGGAAATCTTCCCAGCCAAAAAGAGAGCTTCACCCTCGTCTTCTTAAGGTGAAGCACTTCAGGTGGGCACACCGCTCGTCTTCCTGAGTAAGGGTTACTACCTTCCTTCAGGAAATTGATTATAAGTTTAATCCCAGCCAGACCTTTTTCAGGAAGAAAATCTTTTCAACCTCTTTTTTAGCGCGAATCCGAAATTTCCGACATATTTTCACTCCTTGAAAATTTTTAAGCGTGCCGTATATTTCATAACCGTGCCGATTCGCTTCGGGGAAGGTACGGAAAAAATGTTAATTAGGGGCCACGTGTAAATAGAGTAAAGAAAGGACCCCGGCGGAGGCAGACAAATTAAAATGACGACGCCGACGAAGATGACGAAATTGGGTCGTTTCAGTGACATTTTGGCGGCGCTGAAAATTGATGAGATTTTCTCTGACCCACCTCTTTTTTAAGGTGCGAAAATTTGCTGGAAAAATGTTAAAGAAAGGGTTGCGCTCGATAATTGGCGAAAATATTTGCCCATTAATTGGGCAAAAACTTTGACACGGTAGGTGATTTCAAGTAATTGGAGGAATCCCGGGCAGACGGTAATAACAAAATTAATAATATTTCAATAACAAATCCTGTTAAAATAACAAAAAGTGTTATTATTTTATCCTGAAGTTCAACTTCAAGAAGAAAAAATAATAACAGTTTCTGATAAAATAACAAAATATGGTATTGAAGTGATATTATATTGAAAATGTTTAATAACACGCTAATAAGAGGAAATGTTATACATTTCAAAAACTATCCTAATAACAAAATTTGTTATTCGTTCGGTATACTGACTTAGAAATAAAATTACCACAAATCGCACAAATGGAAAAGTTTCTAAGTGTCCATAACACAATCTGTTATTATTTTTTCTTTTGTTAAATATGTTTAGATCTTTGGGATAATTTTGTCTAATTTCGTCGGGGTCATTATTTTGGCCATGAAATGGGGTCCTTAAGCTAAGATTATTCTAAAAGTTGAAATTTTGGAAGTTGATTTTTTTAATTATTTGATATACCCCCTAAGGGACTTTGTTAAAATTGGCTAGAACTATGGAATAATTTTGACCAAATTCGTCGGGATCATTATTTTGGTCATGAAATGGGGTCCTGAAGCTAAAATTATTCTGAAAAGTTGAAATTTTGAAAGTTGATTTTTTTAATTATTTGATATACCCCCTAAGGGACTTTGTTTAAAATGGTTAGAACTATGGGATAATTTTGACCAATTTCGTCGGGGTCATTATTTTGGCCATGAAATGGGGTCCTTAAGCTAAAATTATTCTAAAAAGTTGAAGTTTTGAAAGTTGATTTTTTTTTTAATTATTTGATATACCCCCTAAGGGACTTTGTTTAAAATGGTTAGAACTATGGGATAATTTTGACCAATTTCGTCAGGGTCATTATTTTGGCCATGAAATGGGGTCCTTAAGCTAAAATTATTCTAAAAAGTTGAAATTTTGAAAGTTGATTTTTTTTAATTATTTGATATACCCCCTAAGGGACTTTGTTTAAAATGGTTAGAACTATGGGATAATTTTGACCAATTTCGTCGGGGTCATTATTTTGGCCATAAACTGGGGTCCTTAAGCTAAAATTATTCTAAAAAGTTGAAATTTTGAAAGTTGATTTTTTTAATTATTTGATATACCCCCTAAGGGACTTTGCTAAAATTGGCTAGAACTATGGGATAATTTTGACCAAATTCGTCGGGGTCATTATTTTGGCCATGAAATGGGGTCCTTAAGCTAAAATTATTCTAAAAAGTTGAAATTTTGAAAGTTGATTTTTTTGATTATTTGATATACCCCCTTAGGGATTTTACTAAAATTGGCTAGAACTATGAAATAATTTTGACCAATTTCATCGGGGTCATTATTTCACCATGAAATGGGGTTTCAAGCTAAAATTAATCCGATAAATTAACTTTTGAGAGTTCTTTTTTTTTATTTTGTTATATTCCCTAACGGAATTGATTTATTTATTGAGAATTTTTGAAGTGTGAATAACAAAAACTGTTATTATTTTCACAGAGCCAGGAAGTCGGAGCTGACTTTGAAGTTCGAGCTGGAGTGTGACCTCGGAGACTGCATCGGATTCATCTAATTTTCAGCAACTTTTACTTGGAGTCGGAATCTGTGAAGTCGGGTATTTTTGGAGAGCTGAAGTCGTCGTTGACGTCATATCCTGCATCCAGAGTCGGAGTTGTCTTCAAAGTATGGATTCAAAGTCGCTTGGAGGTACCCGACTCTGCAGCCCCGACTCTGCAGCCCTGACTAGTACAGAGGAGTTATGGCAACTGCAAAACAATAACTTTTTTTGTTATGGAGACATACCAGTTCAATAACATTTTTTGTTATTATGCTGCTCCACCTCTCCGCACAAAATAACAAATCTTGTTATTCCTTCATGATTCCTTCTGTGTTATTGGTTTGTTATTGCAATAACAACATAATAACAGTTTAAGTTATTCTTCGAACAAATCTTTGTTATTGATTTTTGTTATTTTAACAACTAATCCGATCATCCCAATAACATATTTCGATCTTCTCACAATATCAAAAACTGACCTTCCCAAGTTATTTCCGTCTGCTCGGGATGAAGCAATCTCGGCGAAAAAAATCGCTTCAAAGAAGTTTGCAAATTAATTCCATCTTTCATTATGAAAAAATCATGACTCATCAGCTACCGTCATCCCCCTTTGACTGATGCTTTCGATCGTGAGGAATATTAATGAGCGCGACCAACTTAATGGTAATGAGTCTTCTCGGGAGTCACCTCTTTTCGCAACTTGGCCATCAGCAGCACCTCACCTCACTCGAGCACTTACCGCAGAAAGCGATCCTTCCAAGGAGGGCGGCGTTGTTGAGCAAACTTTTCACGAGCTTTCCACTTCAAGCTGTGAAGAAGTGTCACCTCATCAGTTTTGCGCGAGGCAGTGGTGAGAAAATCAATGTGGAAAATATTATCTTTTTTCAACATTTTATTTGTTCCTTATTAAAAATTTGCCTCATTTTTCTCACTTTTCTCATTTTTCTAATTTTTCTCATTTTTCTCATTTTTCTCATTTTTCTCATTTTTCTCATTTGTCTTATTATTCTCATTTTGCTCATTTTTTTTAATTTTCTCATTTTTCTAATTTTTCTCAAATTTCTCATTTTTCTATTTTTTTCTAATTTTTCTAATTTTTCTCATTTTTTTCTTTTTTTTCATTTTTATAATTTTTCTAATTTTTCTCATTTTTCTTATTTTTCTAATTTTTCTTATTATTCTAATGTTTCTCATTTTTCTAATTTTTCTAATTTTTCTCATTTTTCTCATTTTTCTCATTTTTCTCATTTTTCTCATTTTTTACATATTTCTCATTTTTCTCATTTTTCTAGTTTTTCTCCTTTTTCTCATTTTTCTCATTTTTATCAATTTTTCTCATTTTTCTCATTTTTCTCATTTTTCTTATTTTTCTCATTTTTCTCATTTTTCTCATTGTTCTCATTGTTCTCATTTTTCATTTTTAATTTTTCTCATTTTTCATTTTTAATTTTTTTTCATTTTTCTCATTTTTCTCATTTTTCTCATTTTTCTCATTTTTCTCATTTTTCTCATTTTTCTCATTTTTCTCATTTTTCTCATTTTTCTCATTTTTCTCATTTTTCTCATTTTTCTCATTTTTCTCATTTTTCTCATTTTTCTCATTTTTCTAATTTTTCTAATTTTTCTAATTTTTCTAATTTTTCTAATTTTTCTAATTTTTCTAATTTTTCTAATTTTTCTAATTTTTCTAATTTTTCTAATTTTTCTAATTTTTCTAATTTTTCTAATTTTTCTAATTTTTAATTTTTCTCATTTTTCTCAATTTTCTCATTTTTCTCATTTTTCTCATTTTTCTCAGTTTTTCCTTTTTCTCATTTTTTTCATTTTTCTCATTTTTCTCATTTTTCTCATTTTTCTCATTTTTTTCATTTTTCTCATTTTTCTCATTTTTCTCATTTTTCTCATTTTTCTCATTTTTCTCATTTTTCTCATTTTTCTCATTTTTCTCATTTTTCTCATTTGTCTCATTGGTCGAATAACTCTTATTTGTCTCATTTGTCATTTTTCCTTGAAATTATGTGTAGCCCTAACTTGAAAAAATCTAGAAATTTTAAATTAAGATAAATTGACTGAAAGACTAGATCATTCCATTCCATCAATTTTTTTTTCTTAGTTTTTCAGTAAAATTATGAAGTTTATAATAGAACTAAGAAGCTCTGATAAAAGAAGTACTTTTTCGAAGATTGGTAAAATATAACTTGCCACACAAAAGAGAACTGTGGGTTGAGAAATAAGATATTCAAAATGAAGAATATGGAAGAAGAAACAAGGAATGAGTAAAGAGGAATGTGGGTTGAGTAAGTAATGAGGAATGCGAAGTAAGGAATGAGGAATAAGGAATTTTTAATGAGGAATGAAGAATGAGGAATGAAGAATGAGGAATATGGAAAGAGGAATATGGAATGAGGAATGAGGAATGAGGAATGAGGAATGAGGTATGAGGAATGAGGTATGAGGAATGAGGAATGACGCATAAAGAATGAGGAATAAAAACTTGAAAATTGCATAATTTGCAGAAAAATCTGCTTCGAAAAAAATGGAAAAAAAAAGTTCTACATCTTCTTACGTCTGTGAAAGTGAGTTTCTAAGCCCTGCACACCAGCAGGACCTGCTAAAAGTTTTTTTTTTTTTTTTTTTTTAGGAATGAGGAAAGAGGAATGAGGAATGAGGAATGAGGAATGAGGAATGAGGTATGAGGAATGAGGAATGAGGAATGAGGAATGAGGAATGAGGAATGAGGAATGAGGAATGAGGTATGAGGAATGAGGAATGAGGAATGAGGAATGAGGAATGAGGAATGAGGAATGAGGAATGAGGAATGAGGAATGAGGAATGAGGGATGAGGAATGAGGAATGAGGAATGAGGAATGAGGAATGAGGAATGAGGAATGAGGAATGAGGAATGAGGAATGAGGAATGAGGAATGAGGAATGAGGAATGAGGAATGAGGAATGAGGAATGAGGAATGAGGAATGAGGAATGAGGAATGAGGAATGAGGAATGAGGAATGAGGAATGAGGAATGAGGAATGAGGAATGAGGAATGAGGAATGAGGAATGAGGAATAAGGAATGAGGAATGAGGAATGAGGAATGAGGAATGAGGAATGAGGAATGAGGAATGAGGAATAAGGAATGTGGAATGTTGAATGAGGAAAGAGGCATGAAGAATAAGGAATGAAAACTTGAAAAATTGCATAATTAGCAGAAAAAAACTGCTTCGAAAAAAATACAAAAATGTTATAAATCTTCTCACGTCTGTGAAAGTGAGTTTCTTAGCCCTGCACACCAGCAGGACCTGCTAAAAGTATATGTCGTCGCGCTTCACCAAGCGATAACAATAATTACGATGTCGTCAAGTGTAACTCCCTCCTTTCTCAATTCCCTCTTCCGTCGCCCCTTCGAAATGATACCGTGCAATTTTATGAGTGATAATTTCGCTAATTGCCAAGTTATAAACACCTCTCACTTAGTTACGCGCCATGGTTTTCCGTGCCTCTCTTCTTCTATAACACCACGGAGAAGAGGGCCAATATAGATGCTAATGTAATGTGATGAAGTACCTGATGACGTCCTCACTCAACGAGTTTCTTTTTTTTTTTCGCCTTCTCTTTACAGCACTCGGAAACCTAGGAAGTGTCCTTAGCGCGCAGGGTCGCCACCAGGAGGCCAAGGAGGCCCTCAAGGCTGCCCTCAGCTACCGCCCCAACATGGCGGATGTACATTACAATCTGTGAGTAAAAATACTTTTTCAATATTTTTTTGCTAGCAAAGCGAAAACAAAAAAATACAAAAAAAAAATTAAAAAAAGAGAACTCTTTTGAAAAGAATTGTTATTCAACGTATGATTCCGCTTGTTTTTAGCGTCCGTGTATTCGGCCAAATCAAAAACCAAAACAGTGTTTCAAGCTTAACAAAGATTGTTCCTTTATCGTAAGTGGTATTTTTTTGATCTTTAAGATTTTGAAAGTATGATTTTTCTTGCGTAAACAAAAGTGTTTTACCCTCGTAAACTCAACGTCTCTTTCAACTTAAGCTCGAATAATTTCTCAAGAAACTGTTTAAACTTTCCATGCCACTAACTCGATTGGCAAATCCCAATTTCGTAGAACTTTTAGCGGTGAAACCCACATCAACGCGACAGTGAAACTTTTAAGTCACAATGACTAGACTCCTGCCCAAAAACGCCCTCGTTTGGTCCTCTTCAATGTCGACCTTCTGATGTATTCGTTTTTGGTGATTATTCACTCTCGTTAAATTCAGTCAAAATTTCGTCGAACTGGAAAGCGACCTTAACCCTCTACTGCCCAAATTTTCTTTTCGAAAATTTGTATTTTTCCCGTGTTCAGGAGGTCATTTTGAGCAACTGTTGTTTTACGAAAAACTTTACTTCTCTTGTTTTATGTTTTTCTTGTTTCATTTTAGTATTTTAATTTGCATTTATCTTGTTTATTTTATGTTTGTTTTTGGTAGTATTTGGCCTATTCTTCCACCTCCTATCATTACATGTTTTTACAGTCACTTTTTCAATTTTTTGCCTGTTTTCACATTTTCTGCTATAAAATGGCACCAATATCATTTAAGTTGTAAAAAAAATGCGTAGAGACATAGTCTGAGACACTAGAAAAATTACTGCATACTTCTTTTTACTTAAAATATAGGAAATGTTAGTAAAAAACACAGCCAAAGTTGACCCCTAAAAAAATTACATTTTTAAAAACATTGGCAAAGTCACATAAAACAAGTAAAACTTCCAACCCATAAATTTTCTAAAATTTTAAGAGTTCTTTCGAATGCTTTTTTAAGATCAAAAATTGGTTGAAAAATGGATTTTTGGCGATTTTTTAAATCGAAGCCCATCTAAAGGCGAGGTTGGGTTGTAGAGGGTTAAACACCCTCTAAATTGATGAATTGTATTAGAGAGGCTGCGGTCGCATTCGGAAAGTGGATTCGTCGAAAAGGAAAACGAACGAAACTTTTCAGCCCACATCATGATGCACTCCGAGGACTCTGGGCGCTGCGGTCTCTCGATGATGGGCGTGCAAAATGGATTACCGGTGACCGAAATTTGTTTACGCACGAAACACGAAACCCGTTTTCCCCCCCAAAGGGCTGGCAAGTGTTTGCTCAACTCTTGAACAGGTGAAACCCTGGTGTCTACGGCCTAGGGGCAAGTAGGTGAACCTACGAGGAGACTGCCGTAAGCACATCAACAAACTATTGAGCCGACAAATTGGATGATTATTTGCTCAATCTTCATTAAGTTTACATTAACGGGCGAGACTGTGTGAATTATGTGCACGGAGGGAAAATTGAACTAAAATTAGAAATTTCAGGGAAATGAATCTTTTCAACGATCCCACTTACGAAAAATATCTCAATAACAATTTATACCAGCTCAAATTAATAATTTTCCGTGAAACAAAGTCAACTTTCCCGCGTGATGAAGCACCGTGAAACTGAGGGAATCTAGCGGCAGCACTAGGAATGTATCGATTTCATCAAACCATGAGGTTCGTCTTTATGCTCCAGAGAGAGAGGAGCGATGAAGCTCCGTACCCGGTGCCGTCTAACTCCCAGCCATCATAACTGGCTGGGGGAATCGATGACAGCAAATCTCCGGCGCCAAGGACCTTATCGATATTCGAAACTTTTGCCAGCGGTTCGGCGAAATGAGTTTCGCGGTGGGTTTGAATTGATGAAAATTTATGAAAATCATGACTTCCAATAAATTAAGTGTAAAAACATGATACTTCAGAAGAAAATCATGGTTGTTAAGTATCAAGAAATATTAAAACTAAAAAGACATAAAGTCGAATGACAAAAGTTCAAAAGGACATAAGGTCGAATGTTGACAAAAGGCCAAATGAACAAAAAGCTGAATGAAAAAAAAAATTCTTTAAAATAAATTTTAATTCAGGCTATATCTCATAAAACTTTAATGAAAATTCTAATATTTGAAAGAATAAAAAACCACACATATTTAACTGAATAAAGACTATGGCGACAGAAAAAAAAACGACCTCACGAATACCGCTTGATTCGATTCTTTAGGACTTTTTTTAGCGAAATCGGTAAAGGTTTAAGGGGTTTGATTTAAAATTTTACTCATGAATCTCACACTTGACAATGATCTGTTGTAATTTTTTGCTTTTCTCTATACATGTTTGCGATTTCTCCCATACAAACTTCAACGAAAAAAAGCCACCCTTATACCTTAACCGATTTGGCTCAAAATTTGCAGTTACTTATTTTTACTTAAGGAATCAAACCAGGGGGTATCTCTTAAGATTTTCCATCATTTTATTTTTATTTCTTGCACCATAAAGAAGATAACATAATTTTTTGAATAATTGAAAGAAAAATAATAAAAATATCACAAAAACAATTATTAAGGACGAATTCAGACTTTAACACATAAATATTTAAAAATACTTCTCATGTTTTGAAGAATGGAAAAACTCACAAAAAAGAAAATATCAAAATGTCGATGCAATAAAAAGTATATTGAAAGAATTAAAACAACTTACTTAAAAAAATCTAAAAACCGATATAACTTTTAATCCAGACTTTGTTTCATGAAAGTATTTTTGAAGAATTGTTAAAGTATAGAAACATGGAAAAACTAAAAAAATTAAAATAATTTATAATATGTGGAAAACTCACATAAAGATTACATAAGCAAAAACATATAATGTTGAAATAATAAAAACATTGAAATGACTATTGAATTCAATTTACTACACAAATGCTTTATTTTTCAAGAACTACACTTAAGTTTAATAGAACGTAAAAAAACAGACAGAAATATTATAGAAACTTGAGCCTGATTTTTGTAAGATGCAAGGTGGTTGATTCCCTCCTCACATTTATATATTTTTTCAATTAATGTATTTTCAACCTACAAATCAAGGGTTTTTTTTAAGTTCCTATAAACATATGAAAGACAATAGCTTATAGGCCATTTAAAAAAAATCCGTTTTTTTTAAAAGGTCCATTAAACCAAATTTTCAGTTTTTGCTTTAGGGGTGTTTTTTAATACCCCTGACTCAAGGCGGTTTCAAAATCACCGAAAACACAACATCAACTATTGATAGCGTTGTCAGATCTTCAATCTTTTGGAGGCGTTAGCGAAAGCAAAAAACATAGATTTTAAGTTTTTCGGACTTTTTCACGGAAATTGGTCCAGTTTTCACAAAAAGTCACCAAATCATTCCAAATTTCACCACAACGTAGATTGGAATGTGCACAACAGCGTGAATGTATTTATTTTGCCAAAATTTTTGTTCCTGATTTTTTGGCGACGCAAACGCAAAAAAATAAATTTTCCCCATGGGGCTCCAACTTGGTGTGTCGTTAAATACCTTTTCCAAAAATGTATAGCAAAGGCTTCATCCATAAAGTACGTCACGCTAAAATCAGCCAAAATTTACCCCCTCCCCCCCCTTTGTCACGCTTTTCCTATACTTACAACACGCAATGTCACACTTGCTCAGACCCCCCTCCCCCCCTAGAGCGTGACATACTTTATGGATGACGCCAAAATGGATTTTCTTATACAGCAATTCCCCACGAAAACAGCATGGAAAAAAACAAAAGTTCTCGGATCGGGCTCAAAATTTTTCTGGGGGTTCCCTGGCCGAAATAATTAGACCCGTATTTTTTTGTTTGGCCATTAGGGTGGCCTACGCCGTGTTAGGGTGGTCTGAAAAATGGCCATTTTCGTCGATTTTCGCAAAAACCACTTTTTTCGAAAAATCATAACTCCTCGTCATTTTAACCGATTTCAATTGTCTTATACGCAAATGAAAGGTGATAAGTTGGCCTTTCAAAGAAAAATAGTAAGAAGTTTCAAAAATCTAGCCTAACATATGAAAAGGGCGTATGAAACTTTAAAATGCCGTTTTGGCGGTGTCTGGACCAAAGAGCCTATGTCTGGAAATTTTTTTATCGGATTCCCCGGACATTTTTACATAACATACTAAAAAATGGGAGGAGTTCATTAACAGGATTCCGAGATATGATTTTTTGAAAATAAAATCCGTGTTTTTTGACGCGCCGCGCGCAAAAACCGGAGAATGACGAAATTGGCAAAAAATCAACTTTTTTCACTAAAACTGCGATAACTTTAAAATTTTAGCGATGACCTATACATGTCTGGGTACCAAAATTTTTGTAATTAAAAGACGCAACTTTTGGTACCCAGACATGTATAGGTCATCGCTGAAATTTTGAAGTTATCGCAGTTTTAGTGAAAAAAGTTGATTTTTTGCCAATTTCGTCATTCTCCGGTTTTTGCGCGCGGCGCGTCAAAAAACATGGATTTTATTTTCGTATAAGACGTATTAGACAATTGAAATCGGTTAAAATGACGAGGAGTTATGATTTTTCGAAAAAACTGGTTTTTGCGAAAATCGACGAAAATGGCCATTTTTCAGACCAACTTAACACGGCGTAGGCCACCCTAATGGCCAAACAAAAAAATACGGGTCTAATTATTTCGGCCAGGGAACCCCCAGAAAAATTTTGAGCCCGACCCGAGAACTTTTGTTTTTTTCCATGCTGTTTTCGTGGGGAATTGCTGTATAATAACCAGCCTTTTTAGGAAATTAGGCCAAATCAGGAATTTCATTTTTCGAGTGATTTTTAAAAGCCATAAAAAAACGTTGTGCAATCTATTCTGAAATGCTTACAAATGATGTTCAAGTTTTTTATTGTGGAAATTTAAATTTTCAAAAACATTTAAAACGTTAATTAAGACATTATTTTCTATTTAAACTCTTTATAAAATTTTTAAATATAATTTTTGTGTTTCTTTAATGGAAACTCTCATGGAGTTTTGTTAACCGTTATTCATTCTGAAGATTTGGAATATTGTTGTAATTGTTGTATTAAGATAAACTCATAGTCGCTTTCAATATATAGCTGATGACTCTTCAATGATGAGTAATTTAAAAAAGACCTCAAAATCGCTTGGTTTAAATTTAAGCATTTTTATGAACTTATTTGTTGTAAGTTTTATTTTTTATTTTTCTGACTCTGCTAGTGCCTTAGTTAAAGAAATAATTGTTCTAAAATGGATTATGATGCAACACACAGCTGAAAGGAACTCCAAAACTCTGTTATGCACTTCAAAATATCTTGTTGTATCTTGATTATTCATCAATAAAACTATTAAATTGATGATCTATCATGATTTAAAATAAAATTGTTTTTTTTTTATATATTTTTTGCAATGAATCAGCTATTTTTTACATAAGCTGCAAAAAATACGCCAACTTCATATTTTAAGCCCACCGCCATCCGAAGCTGACGATGATGGAACTTTTCCCAGCGTGGCACTGGATATCGTTGACAGGCGCTCCCGAAGGTTAAATATTTACCTTTGCGTCACCATCCTCCCGGGTTCTATTCCGCTAAAAGGTGAAACGAGACTTCGGGAAAGACTGGAACACCAACGGTAAACAGTGCTGTGGGCTTCAATGTTTCAACTCGATACTTTGCTGGATCAGATTTCTAGCAGGTTTTTCGGAGTTGATAATAATTTAGTTCAGGAAAGGAAAAAAAATAAACTGTTGAAAACTGACTGTTAAAAGTATCTTCTATCAAAAAATCTCATCTTTATACTTCACCTTCCAATTTCTCAAACACCAACAAGACAAACCAACTCCACCAATAGAAACCCTTCCATAAGACCTCAACCTGCGTCCACGTTGTTTTTCACTTCATGGTTCAACCAAACCTACAAACCATTTGGCACAACAAACGTTTTCCCGCCGTGGCTGGCACTCGTTTGTAATTTATAGTTTTAGAATGTGTTTATTTAATTTCCTCGCATTAATTTTTAATTTTCATTTTGTGTAAGTGGTGTTCATGCGAGTATGTGTGAGTTGGATGCCGGCAAGCGGACGTAGTTCGCGAACTCTCGACGTCGTCCAAGTGTGGTTTCACTGGCGGTGCTTTCTTCAAAGGGGACAAGCAGGGTGAAATAAACTTGAAACATAGACGTTCGAGAATGTATATCTCTCGGCCAGACCTACTGCGTTGCATTAACCACAGAGGGGATTCTGTGAACGGATTACATTTCACACACGGAGAAAAAAGAGTTCCCAAAATCGTGAACAAGCGTTCATGAAATTCGGAACCACGAACAAAGTGTTCAAATTCCATGGTACGATTTTGAAAAACGTACCATGAAATTTGAACACTTTGTTCGTGGTTCCGAATTTCATGAACGCTTGTTCACGATTTAGAGAACTCTTTTTTCTCCGTGCAGAATCTACAGAGGAGGTAGGATACGTGGACATACCGTACAAAAAATAAACCTGTCTATCAAGGCTCTTGTCACACAACAAAAATCCATCTTACCCCATAACTCGCCCGTATATTTCACTTGAACGAGCCCCGTTTGTTTGCTACTTACTACGAATGCATTTGTAAGTACGTCTCTGTGTGTATGTTTGTTTGTGCCCATGTGCTCCTACCAGCCAGAACTGCTATAATCGCACCGACCAACATCAGGCACACAACAAGTGCAACCCCCTCCGTCCACTTCAGAAGCACCGAAAAACCGGGAAAACGCTTTTCCTGCGGTGAAAACTTTGCTGACCAAAATGGGTTCGAGGTGGGTTTTGGGCAGCACACACGCGAAAATGACTCTCTGATGTTTGATATCGCATGCAACCAGCGAGGACCACGTGCACCGAAAATGCGCGCACCCCCATTATCATCAAAAGTTGGGCTTTTCTGGATTGCATTCGGCGGTGGTGGCCCATGGAAAAACGGGGGGAAGAGGGAAAAAATGCAAGCAGAGAGTGGCTGGTCCGCTACAAATGTGGCCCTTAAATTTCCGCATTTAATTTATTTATTTGGGAAAATGTTTGCCGAGTGTGGGCTGTTGTTTTTCGCTGGAAATTATTTTTCCTCCCTCTTTTTTTTTCACGGTAAACCAGAAACTGATATTTGCACTGGAATGCACACTTTACACGTTTCAGTCAGTCAGCTGGTGTCTGGCCTTGGGGTGGTGGTGGCATCAGATACAGGGAAATGCTTCCGATTTTCCGACGCCTCCGCAGGACCAGTTGAATCGATAAGCCACACGGAGCGATTTATTCGTTTGGGTTGGAGGAGCTGTGAAATCACTTTTATTCCGACGTGCGCCACTCGAAATCCGGTGATGCTATTTTAATTTCATTTCCGCTATTTTCATTGTTATGGCGCTGAGGGTGAGGAGAAGTTTTTCAGAGATTTGCGATTCTATATAAAAAAAAGTTTAAATTTCAATGACGTATAAACAACGGGTGAGCAATTCTCCAGAAAACCCGAAAATTGATTTATTTATAATTTTTGATAGGTAAAGTAAGTAATGATGTGGCCTATTCAGAAAAAAAATAAACGGAAATTTTTTTTCCGATTTTTAAATTAACTTTGATCTTAAAAATCGCCAAAAATCCATTTTTCAACAAATTTTGAATCTTTTAAAAGCATTGGAACGAAGAACTAATAATATTATAGACAATTTAAAGTTTGGAAGTTTGACTTATTTTATGTTCATTGCCAATGTTTTTAAAAATATAATTTTTTAGAGGTTTGCTTTGGCTGTGTTTTTGCCTTCCTCACCTTACTGAGGAAAGGCTATAAAATCACTCGAAAAATGAACTTCTTTATTCGACCTCGTAGACCAACCTTCACGTAAACCTATCGACTCATTATCAAAAACTGAACAAATGTCTGTGCGTGTGTATGTCTGTAAGTCCGTGCACCGAAAAATATGCACACGATTATCTCCGGACTGACTGAACCGATTTGGACCGTTTTGGTCTCATTCGATCCGTCTTGGTGTCCCACAAGACCCTAGTTAATATTATGAAGTTTAGAAAAGTACTCCAAAAGTTATGCTAAAAAAACGATTTCAGCTAAACTTTGGAAGATTGTAAAAAGGGGGGTTTTTGTAAGAAAACCCGTCATGCTATATATTGTTAGATTTGAAAGACCTTTCCAACGCGTTCAAAAGATTGAAGATCTGACAACCTCATCAAAAGTTATGAGCTCTTAAGTGTTATTTCACGGTGTATTTTTCCGAGAACATTAAGATAAAAACGTTACTTAATCCACCCAATAGGTGGTTGGTGCCTTTCTCACATTCATAAAGTCAATACATTCAGTAAAAATAGCAACATTCCCCCTTAACATGTTTAACAAATCAACTTTATTACTCATTTCTTTTGATAGGGTTCGCAGACCTTCAATATTTCTGGCTCATCGGCAAGGTCTGATAAAAAACCTATTCAACGATAGTTCGCATGGAAAATTCAGACAATATTTCTATCACAATATTTGAAATCCGGCCTCCAAAAAGTCTATAAATAACACTTAAGTACTGATAACTTTTAATAGGGTTGTCAGACCTCGATGTTTAAGGCTCATTTGAAAGGTCTTTCGATTATCTAACTAACGATGAGTCGCATGATGGCCCAGGAGATCATATTCATCGAAATATCTGAGATCCGGCCTCCAAAAAGTGTATAAATAACAAAAAATCAAAAAAAAAAATCAAATTATTCGCTCTACAGCATTGCCTTGGCGTTCTCGATTGCGAGATTCCTACTCGAAACTAGGTGTTCGAAGGCTTGATTGTTGAGGCAATTGCAAACCTCTTTTTACACCTTAGCTTCCATCCACCCCGGGATTCGAACTGACGACCTTTGGATTGTTAGTCCAACTGCCTACCAGCGACTCCACCGAGGCAGGACCCAGGGAGACGACTCCTACACCTGGACTGAGCTAACGACCTAACCTTTTTCAGGTTAGTCCGGGACCAACATTTACTTCCCTTCCGACGGAAGGCGTGATCAGACAAATCTCGTCTCGAAAAATGCCACCGGGACCGTCTGGGATCGAACCCAGGCCGACTGGGTGAGAGGCAATCACGCTTGCCCCTACACCACGGTCCCGACATAACACTAAAGTGCTAATAACTTTTGATAGGGTTGTCAGATCCTCGATGTTTTAGGCTCATTTGGAAGGTCTTTCGATTATCTAACTAACGACATGTCGCATGATGGACCCGGACATCATTTTCATCGAAATATCTGAGATCCGGCCTCCAAAAAGTGTATAAATAACACTTAAGTGCTAATAACTTTTGATAGGGTTGTCAGATCCTCGATGTTTTAGGCTCATTTGGAAGGTCTTTTGATTATCTAACTAACGACAGGTCGCATGATGGACCCGGACACCTTTTTTGAAATATCTGAGATCCGGCCTCCAAAAAGTGTATAAATAACACTTAAGTGCTAATAACTTTTGATAGGGTTGTCAAATCTTCAGTTTTTTGGGCTCATTGGAAATGTCTTTTTAATACCTTTCTGAAAATGTATAACATGATAGGTTTTCTTGCAAAAACCACCCTTTTTACAATCTTCCGGACATACGCCAAAATCGTTTTTTAAGGGTGCACAGCAACCAAGGAAGTTGTTGTCTTTTTATACCAAAATTGTCAAACTTACGGACCCAATCCTGCAAGAATCTGATTGTAAAAATAGTCAAACTTTGTTGTAAATAACTACGAAGACAGTAATTTAGGGGATGAATAAAAAAATATATCGATAGTTCCCGTAGTATTGATAATACTAAAATGTCTGTAACAGAAATCTGGGTGCAAAAGCTATGGTTGATGTGTACCGTTAAGCATAACTTTTGAAGTACTTAACTAAACTTGCTGATTTTAAATAGAGACCTATGGGACCCCAAGATGGATCGAATGAGACTAATACGGCCAAAATCCGTTCATCCAGTCCGGAGATAATAATTACACACATCCACACAGAAATTTGCTCAGAACATGATTCTGAGTCGATATGTATACGTGAAGGTGGGTCTACGAGGTCAAATTGATAAGTTCATTTTTCGAGTGATTTTATAGCCTTTCCTCAGTAAGGTGAGGAAGGCAAAAATTCGGCAAGTCTGATATTTGGCACCATGAAAGAAGGGCTCTTTCCCGACATTTTGCGAGGTCCGGCGAAATATTTTGTCGGGGGGTCTAAAGCAACTTTTTTTTTGAAATTTTTTTTTTCGATTTTATAGGATTTTTCTTCAGAAAAGTCGATGGAATTCGATGGGTTCATATTCATATCCATAAAATTTCTTATGAATGTGCCTCAAGAGACTCTACACTACATATTTGACCTCAAATCAAATGTTTCCAACCCAAATTTACCTGATTTCTACTAGTAATGTTCCAATTTCCAATGTTGAAAAATGAAATATTTGCGAAAATTTTATAATCTTTTCGAAAAAATATTTTGAAAATTTTGGAATCAAGACTAACATTTCAAATGAGCGTAATATTGAATGTTTGACCCTTTTTAAATGTTAGTCTAGATTACAAAATTTTCAAAATATTTTTTTTTGGTAAAGATCATATTTTTCACTTGAATTTTCATGTAAAATTTCTATTTTTTCTAATTATTTCGAAAAATCGTATTTCGGAGTTGCTTTGGAGAATTTGAACGGTTCGCGTCGCGGTAAACAAGCCGGATTTTCTTTGCCGTTTCCGTCTTTGTTTCCCCCCCGATTGTGTGTGTTTTTCGGTCCGGGTGATTTCGGGATGTTTGACAGTTGCTTTGGAGAATTTGAACGGTTCGTGTTGCGGTAAACAAGCCGGATTTTCGTTGCCGTTTCCGTCTTTGTTTCCCCCCCGATTGTGTGTGTTTTTCGGTCCGAGCGGTTTCGCGTTTTCGCATTTTATTTGGTTTTATCTTTCCACAGCCGGCTGTCTAAGATTGAATCATTTATGCTAAACTCAACACCAAATAACCGGGAATAATCTCATCCGCATCCTCCGACTGTTTGCCTTGAGAATGCATAATACATCACATCATTAAACAAAATTTATTGATTATTGGGTCGCATCATCATCCTTTATGATGAATCCTGGCCATTACCCTTTCCCACTAACAAAATCCCAAGTAGAAGTAGTTTTCCGGCACACGTGGGGGTGTGGATATCGTATAGAACCCACCCTTTGTAGCAACCTGTGCTAACTAACATTCCCGTCCCAATCCCCCCGAGATCTACAAACTGACATGGCGGACGCCGTTGGTGGCCAATGACTGTTACCTATTTGCTTCAGATCTAGTTTTAATGATCTTGATGTTTTATCTTTTCAACGCATTCATACATGCTGTTGATAAGGGAAACACCATTAGATCGTTTAAGCGTATGACCGGTTGTATTGATAGGATATTACGGTCCTGTTCAGCAACGGAGAAGGACAACCATGGGTGGTCTCTCATGCTCATGCTCATGCTTATTTTGAAAAATCGTATTTCGCTGGCAAAATTTTGTCTACATTTCTCTATGGCTAAAAAAAATTATGAAATTTATTTTTTGTTATAAAAACCTAATTTTAAGATCGGCAAATCTACAACTTTGCCAAATGGATCAGAAAATTCCATCAAAAGTTGCAGATTTTTGAACAGATA
Source organism: Culex pipiens pallens (assembly GCF_016801865.2). Taxonomy (NCBI): domain Eukaryota; kingdom Metazoa; phylum Arthropoda; class Insecta; order Diptera; family Culicidae; genus Culex; species Culex pipiens. Next base: position 33,104,393 of record NC_068938.1, on the reverse strand, counting down.
CGTACCTTTTTGTATGGACAGCTGCCAAAATTGTATGGAGCCATGTATGGGTGAACCAATGCATTGAAATTGCCCAAAATGGCTTCTTTGGTCATAGGGAAAGACTCCACAATGTTTGAGCCAAATAAAAAAATATAAATTAAATCCATTTCCAGTTTTAGTGGAGAATTGTTTATGTGTAAGTCTTGCTATTTTTATGCTTTATGTTTTATGTTTTATGTTTTATGTTTTATGTTTTATGTTTTATGTTTTATGTTTTATGTTTTATGTTTTATGTTTTATGTTTTATGTTTTATGTTTTATGTTTTATGTTTTATGTTTTATGTTTTATGTTTTATGTTTTATGTTTTATGTTTTATGTTTTATGTTTTATGTTTTATGTTTTATGTTTTATGTTTTATGTTTTATGTTTTAGGCTTTTTACACAATTTTTTGTAATGCCAGTTATTTACTAAAAGAAAAGTTTTCAAAAAACTGTTTTCCTTCTGCATACGTGTCATTTCCGCCCACTTCCACCTCCCATCAAGCTGTCCATCTGATATCCACTTTCACGGTTTCCCCCATTTCGCTTGTCAGGAGGATGGGGGAAGGGATTGGAGGGACAAATACATTTACGTAATTTGCAGCGAAAATAAAATAAATATTTTTTTCCTCTCTCCCGGGCTGGCCTCATGCAAAGGCGTGCGATGTAGATTTAATCTCGCAGATTTGCTGGCACTTCCCTCACCCCCTGCTATATTTTCATCCCCATTGATGGAAGAGGGGTGGACAAAATTGCACGGAATTAGCACTGGCTGATGTCCCGGGAGTGTGATTCGACGGAGAATAAAGGATACTTTTTTTTTTGTTCCACTGTGGAAAGTAAAAATGGGAAAATTTTTGCTCGTTTAGTGATATCTCCATATCCCTTCCGGGGAAAATGCGGAAAAGAAAAAAAGTTGTCACTCTACTCGACAGTAGCTGGATAAATCACTTTTCAGCGTGAAGTTGAACGTTCCTAGTAAGACTAATCCAATGGATTAAAATGTAAATTGATGTTGACTGAAGTTATAAATTAACTTGCAAATTGATTTGTTTCAAAGTTCAACTAATGAAAAGAAATTCGTTTTCAACTCATGCTGACATAAATTTCAAAAACATTTTTCCAGTCCAAGTAATTCCTTCCAGCAAACCTAAGCCAATCTAAAAATAGCTGCTCGACAAAACCCGGTCGATTCCACTTCAACTCCAAATCTATTTACTTTTCCCCCAACCCCTTTGTAAAAACGCCCCTCTCTCTCCCAAATCCAAACAAGAAAATCACCTGGCTCAGCTAGTTTTCCTTCGTTCCGTTTCTTCTGCTCCTGATCACTGGGCATCACATTTTCCGCACAATTTGCCGACCGAACAAAACATCAAATCACATTTCATTATTTGAGGCCGGCCTGGCAACTAGGCAAATGTTTGTCCAAAGGAGAACCCAATCCCCCTCACATGCTACGGTCCAGTTCCGTGAATGTTTGCATAGTTGCTGGGATAGGTCCGGCCAAACTGGACCGGAACCAGGTTCGACAGGTTATTCCGAGTCCGAGTGAGGAGCGTTTTTTTGTGTGTGTTTGTGCTGAAAAATGGGACAGTGATGGAAATTTGATTTTAAAAATATGAAATTTGATGCCATTCATCATAAGAAATCAAATCTTTCGAATATTTTTATGAAATTAAATTTCAATATTTTCACAACTCTGACCTGCTGCCTCAACAATTCCCCACCGAGAGCCAAATTGACCGATATTTTCAAACGGCATACCAAATTCCAGTTTTCATCTGCTTTAAATTACAGCCCATTTCATTTCCGATACCTGCATCCACTTCTTGAATCTGAAAGCAAACTTCACCCAGCAGGATGATGGGGTGGGGTTCCATGTTTGGCCAATCGATTCTTTTGGGGAGCAATGTTCCACAGTCATCGTCGTCATTTCAATGCTCTCTCAAGAATGTGGAATACGGGCGCACGTGAAGTGGCAGTTGTTTTGAATGAATTGAAATTTTGAGCGGTGATTGTTGGGCTTGTGTTTAATGCTCAATTGATTTTTGTTTTTTTTTTCAAAAATCTGATCCTATGTTATAGAATTATCCCATTATGAATTGAATTATGAAATAGAGCTTTGAATGTGTTCGAATATTTGAATAATTTATAATTTTTGAGACTAAAATCAGTGATGTTTAACTTAAAAACACATTAAAAAAAACTGGTTCCAGATTCGAATTGAGGCAAGGTTAAAATCTAAATAGTGGTAATATTCAACCTTAAATTTTTTCATCCTTCTATATTTTGACTGTTCTAACTGTGAATAATGATTCTTGTACTTTATGTTAAATTATCATATAAACTCAAAACCTGACCAAAAAAGCGATGTGAAGGAATAACATACAAGTGGAAAATTTTCGGATTTCGTTAGGGTGGTCCCATACATTTTTCCTTTGAAAATTAGACATTTAAAAAATGAAGATTTCCCAAGTTTAAAGAAAACACTCATGAGATTTTTTCAGCGTTTGAAGTGCAGAATCTATCCAAATGCAACCTGGCGCTTAAAATTAGGCCTGCGCCTTTTCGAGATATTTAAGCTTCAAGTTTGCATCTTTTTTACCTTAAAATGGGTGTAAATTTTAACCCTTAATTCGAAATGACTTGTCAAAAAACAAAAAAAAAGGTTTTTTTTTTAACTCTTAAAGTGCCCTAAACATCCCTTTTCCCTACAACTTTACCCTGAATTGCCACATCCAAAAAAACGGATTTCTCAGATACTTTCTATAAATTTGGTCGTAGAAGGCGTAGATTACGAGATAAAATTTTGATGTCTTCGACAAAGTTGCTTCAATTGGCAAGCCCAACAACTTTCTTAAAGACAAACTAAATTCCTAAAATTATTTCTTAAAAGTTAGATTTTCAATATTACTTCAATCGTTAAACACCCTCATTTGCTCCTTCTAATTTGCAACCACTCTTCTAAAGAAACTAAACCATTTTTCGGAAAACAAATTTTAATTATGCATAAAAATACTAAAAAAATAAAATAATTAGTTACTGATTATTACAGTTTTTTTCATTTCCAAACTCTGAAAAAGCTAATTTTTATATCCGCTTATAATGATTCCATCAATTTTGTCGCTTAGCTGTTTCTTGGAAGGAAAAGAAAACAATGTTTTTTTCAATATTTTTAAAATAATTTCAAAAATATTGAATATATCCAAAACCAAGTTTGTGTACTTCCTATTTTTTTTATTTTCACAAAAATTTGAACAAAAAGACATTTGTTGTTCTTTAGGCCGTCCAAATTTTATTTCAGATTTTATTTTTTTACCATTTATTTATTTTAGTTTAAGGAAAACTATTTTGTGAGAATTTCGAACAAATAATCAAACAAGGTTTTATTTTAAATTAAATTTCATTAGCGTTAGAAAAGTCTGTCGGACTGAAACTTTGAATAACATTGATTTTTTTTACAATTGAAAATGCTTGATCGTATAATTTTACAATTTTTTTTCTAGGCACTACTTTTTCACATGTTCACCGTTCTTTAGTATAAGAGTATTAAATAGCTCTGAAATATATTTAAAAAAAATAATTTATTAAAAAAACAAGAAAATAGAAGAAATACACATCTTTTTTATTTAAATATCTTTACTTTCCTTGTAATACAAAATATGTAAATGTATGTATAAAAAAGGATCATTCATAATCTGTAATTTTAAAAATGAAAGCATACTTCAATAATGATTTATAAAATCAAATTATTGGCAACAGAAAATTGCCTGCGCCTTTTATTTATTTAAAATTGTAGGAACAAAACTGTTGGTGTCGCTAGTAAACACAAAACAATGTAAATGGGCCATTGTCAAAGTGTCAACAAAGAGTCTATTTTGCTCACGTCAGTTGATGTTTATATTTGGAACGAGCAGTATAGACTCTTTGTTTACATTTTGACATCGGTTCAATCACATTGTTTTTGCTTGATATAAAATTCACTGTGTTGCAAACAGCGATAGAATAATCATCATCAAAAGAAAATCATTAGACGTTCATCAAGAGAAAAAAATCCGAAGCGAGCATGGCTCTCCTCTCACGCGCACGAAAGATCGGTAAAAGGAATCAAAGAAAATCATAATCTTGATTATTCGGCGGAACATCTTTTTCACCACTACACTTGCAAGTGTAACGTCACACGTCGAAAAATGATCACTTTTTGTGGATAGGCAATGTGTGTAAACAAAGTGAAATAAATATTTTTTAGTGGTGCTGACAAGGAAATTCACAAAAAATCATCAGCAGATTGATTTTTTTTTTTTTTGAAAAGTTCGGGAGCGATTTTCTTTTGCGTGATTTGCCTCCTCCCTCATTCGCGGGTGAAGAAAGTTCGCTGGCGAAAATGATTTTTTTGCGATTATTCCATCGCTGGTTGCAAATGAATGAAAGAAAAAAAGTATCATTTGATAATTCTTACACTAAAATATCAGAGAGTATAGCGACTGTCGCAATAGCTTGCGAGATCTCCTTTGTCTCGTGGCTCTCTGCAAGAGGGTTCTATTTTCTTCCTCTTTTCCTTGACCCCGCTCTCTCACTACTGGGACAATCTCAACCTTAGAGCGCAAGACTTG